>NC_056732.1:549756155-549861155 GCF_019279795.1 Protopterus annectens | reverse complement strand
ATATTTTAAGTACAGATTATCAATACAAAAACAATGAAGCAAGTATATTACTAGTAAAACATGCATGCTGGAAGACATAGCCTTGGAACATGCAAAACAAAAAACACTCCCCAAGATTTAATAAAATCCATGTAGGGTCCATCCCATGGCACTCTGCCAAGGGAGAGCATAGGAACAGGGATATTGACTCCGAGTAGGCAGAAGTGTAGAGGCTACCAGTGGATGTGGATGCCTGGTCAGATGTTATGTACAGGGTGAGGATCCCTGCAATATTCCCCGCTACTGTTGAAATGCTGTGAATTGTTTTAAATCTGCAATCATTTTTTTTTGTTCTGTATGTTTGCGTGGGGCATAGTCCAGCAATGCCAAGCTGTGCTTACATATAGACAGCTGACACCTGCTACACATCTAAAAATAGAAACTGGATGTAATTAATGCAATTAATTATTTATTTCTGGTTATGTTTAAGCCTGTTTGCATGGCATGGTGTTTAGCAAGGCAAAAAAAAAAAGTTCTAGCTTGTTTTCCCGCCTTTTCTGTTACTCGAGTAGTCCAGATACAGATTTGCTGTATTCAGGACTGTATTGTAGTTTCTGAGTTCCCCAGACCTTTCTGTGTTAGTGGGAAGCCACTCAGATTATCAGTGGGAGTGGTAAGCACTAAGTAGCCTATCTACCACAACAGGAGTGGTTTCTAACTCCCCTTCAACTTTCTGCTTTAAAAGCCCATGTTTGAACGGGTTTGCATGCCGTGCAGCGCCACTAAGCTAGGGTAAAGTATTACCGGTGCCAGAAAGTCTGCTCTTCAATTTTTTCCTTAGTATCTAGTTCTCTTCTCTCTTGCATTTAACTAGCTTATTCACCTAGCACTTCATCTGGTTTCTTGTAGCAATTATTGTAGCACACATAAGTGCTAACATCACTAAATGTCCAATAAAGAAACAGCTCCAGTACTTATTAATAATGACCATCCCTCCTGGCATGTCTAAAGGTCAATTCCCTGTGCCTTCTCTTATTAACCTGGTGAACTTGGGCATTCTGAGGCAGTGTAGCAACTGCCTCATGTACACAGACAACCCTCTCCTCTTACCTCCCAACACTCAGACTTGTGAGAGATGCACTTATATATCCAAACTGGAAGACATGCACTTTCCAGTCAAGACTGGAATAGCTGGTTAAGTGGAGAAGGTCAACACCTGTACCACACCACATGGAACACATAGCTCTCCAGAACACCCACCATCACAGCTCTCACATAAAAACACAAACCACACACCCACCTTCTCAGAGGCTGTCAATAGAAATCTACCCAAACAGCAGAGACCTCCAAATCAGAAATGCATTTGGCCACCACAACACAGCGCAAATCACAAGACATATAGCTCACCTACACAGTGTGCCTCTCAACCTAAGCCCCTACGGCAAAACAGCTTGCCCAATACACTAATCATAGTTGACTTGATAGTGAGGCACACTGATGTCCCACTCACTAGGTCAAATAAGGAGAAGGTAATAGTCAGCTGTCTGTCGGGTGCCAGGATCCGACATATAACGCACGCACCTCAGGTCACTTCACAACAAGTACAAGTATGACTCTGTCATGGGTGTGAATGACCTGAGATGTACCTTCCTGGACTACATGAAAAGAGACATGGAGAAGCTCTTGGATAATGTGCCCCAGGCAGGTATGGCCCTAGCCCTGAGCAACATCCTACTGTCACCCAGAATGATACCACAGTACAAGCAGAAAATGATTGACTTTAACAATTGGCTAAGTTTCTGGTGTTACTCTAAGGGGATCCAGTATCTGTCTGCATGGGATGACATGATTGACAGACCTCAATGCTTTACCAGAGATGGCCTGCATCCGTCACCCCTAGGTTTCCAGATACTGGCTAAGGTTCTTGCCACCTCCTATAGTGCCTTTTGTAGGCGGTGTTCCAAAGACCAAATTAACACTGTAACAGCTATAAATAAATGCAATCTGAGGGTCATGCTGCTCAACACTAGAAGTCTAAATCTCAAGATGCACTCGCTCGAAGCACTCCTCAAAATGGAGAACATCGACATTTGTGCTGTAACGGAGACCTAGTTTAAAGCAGCAGAAAGCACCCCTGTGCTACCAGGCTATAACTCATTCCACATCTTTTGGCCCTAGAAAATGGACTGAAGCTCCAAAGGCAGTGGCTTCTCCATATTCATAAAGGAGATGCACACCTCTAGATTAGTAGCCCAGCATGACACATCGTTGATACTTCAGGTATAACTAACAGTGGGTAAGATGGTGATTCAGGTTGTAGCCTGCTATAGGTCCCCAACAATGTCCCAAGACTCTCATTCTATGTTCATTTGCACCCTGGAAATTATTTGGGTCCAACCCAACATTCTCATACTGGGTGACTTCAACTACCCCTCCATCAACTGGGAAAACTACTCATGCACCAATACACTTGCCCAATGCTTCCTGGAATTCATTAATTGCAATCCGCTGGACCAGCTCATTCTTACCCCCACTAGGGAAAGCAACATCCTTGATCTGGTTATTACTAACACGGGCAACCATTGCTCAACACCAATAGTCAATTCCTCCCTGGTTAGATCCGACCATAAACTAATTACCATAGAAATCCACATCTCACCCACACCACCAGCAAACTGCCATGCAAAACTTCTCCAAAGCGGACTTTGGGCTCCTAAAACAGAGGTGGCTAACTTCACAGCACCCATGCAAATGGAAAATAGATGCATGACCACTGAATCATACACCAATGCACTGTACGAACGCATACATAAATGCATGGAACTAGCCATACCCAACAGGAACCAAGACGCTCTCCTCCAAAAAAAGGAAGTCAATCTGGTGGTCCCCTGTCATTAACAAACTCTACAACAGAAGGAAGAAATTGTTGCAGAAAAAGGTGAAGTCCCAAGACTGGAAAAACTCCCTTATTATCCTCAACAAAAAGTTGAGATCCCTCATCAAAACCTCTAAAGCTAGTTATGAAGGCAGAATTGCAGCAGACACTAAAAACAACCACAAAGCCTTCTAGAGTTATATCAAGAATCTCCATGGCAATACCCAGATTTGCTCTGAGTTACTACACAATGGTACCTTCTATACTGAAACAACAGATATTGCCAACATACTGGCCGACATATTCAGTGCCAGCTTTACCCCTCTCCCCCCCTAAAGGACCAATCAAGTTACAAGAAGAATGCCAGGCACCCAGGATTACTGCAGCACAGGTTAAAGCTGCATTGTCCAAGGCCAAGAATCTAGATTCCATGAGACCCCACAATATCCCTGGCTGCGTTCTACATGCACTACAAAGTAAACTGGCACCACACCTGTGTGCCCTGTTCAATCACAACCTCACCTCAGGCTTTATCCCTACAGAATGGCGCACTGCTACAGTCATCCCTCTTCACAAAGGGGGAATGACTACAGACCCTGGGAATTATCACCCCATTAGCCTGATGAGTCTGATATGTAAGGCTATAGAGCGCATCATCATGGACCTAATTAACAAGGATATAGTGAATCTCCAAACTCTAGATCCCGCACAATTTGGTTTTGTGAAGGGTAGATAATGCCTGCTCAACCTGGTTGACTTCTGTGAGTCAGTCACCAAAGCTGTGGATGAGGGCAAGGCAGTTCATGCAGCCTACCTCGATCTGGCCAGGGCCTTTCATACCATTTCCCACTCAGGAATTATTGATAGACTCACCAAACTAGGCATCAACCCCTATATCACTAGGTGGGTTATAAATTGGCTCACAGATAGAACCCACAGTGTGAAAGTAGCAGACTCCAAGTCAGACTGCCGACCAGTCACAAGTGGAGTCAAATAGGGATTGGTCCTGGGTCCTCTCCTGTTTGACATCTACTTCTCAGAAGTTCAGACCAACACAGAGGGACTCTGGCTGACCATGTTCACCGATGATTGCAAGTTGGGAGCCATTATTAACTCCCCAAGTGATGTAGACATCCTACAGAAAGGCCTCACTGAGACCAATGACTGGCGTCAAAATCATGGCCTTAAGCTTAATGCCAAAAAATGCTTCATCATTCCCTTTGGGAAAAACTCAGTTCCCACTAATTACCACATTGATGGTAGCGCACTGAACACTGAAGGTGTTATAAGAGCTCTGGGGACACAGGTTGACAGCAAAATCTCCTTCGACCACCACATTGCCACTGTGGCCAGAAAGTCCTTCTGTGTGGCACATCTCATTACCAAGGGGGTTGCATCCAGGAAGAAAGATGTCATTATCTCTCTCTACTCTTCCCTCATTAGGCCAATCATCATGTATAATGCCTCATTTGGCATGTACCTCACTAAACTCCTGCAACAGCTGGAAAGGCCACAAAAGTACCTCACAAAGAGGATCCTAGGCCTTAAACACATGCCCAACATAGACAGACTAAAAAAACTCCAGCTTTTCTCTGTCTCATATTGTCTATTAAGAGGCAATCTCTGCTTGACTTAGAAAGCCATGTCTGATCCAGCCCTATTAAACATGTTACACCTAATAAAATCCCAATTCCTCAATACCACATGCTCCAGGGACCTCAACCTCTTTACCACAATCAACAGAACATGCTGGAGGGACAGGTTCATAGCACAGTGACTGCCCATGCTCTGGAATAGATTTCCCGAACATATCAAGCAAAGCACTTCACTGGCCCTTTTCAAGAGAAATCTTGGTGACTGGATGGGAAATACAAAGTTCACCCCAGGGATCACTCCTGTGGCTCTACTTGACAGATGCACCATGAACTAATGGGGCATGATGCCAGGGTACTTCTTGGCCTTTAGGCTTGTAAAGGCTCCAGGGCCATTGACCTAGTACACACCTATGAACTTATATGCAAAGGTATACTAGCTTACATACTGTCCAAGTAGCTAAATAGGTAGAGTCATGGCCTAATGCTTAGTAGGTCCTAGGTTCGAGTCTATAGCAATAGTACCATGTCTGTAACTAAATTTAAGTTTTTGTTTAATATAAAAACAAAATTATTACATTTGGCAGTGCTTAGCTCATTTACACGATGCTAAGCAACACACCACTTTTTTGAATGTAGCTAAATGATGTGTAAAAACAGGAAAACAGCCTAAATTAAGGCCAATAGATGGGAATTCTGCACCATTTGTTGGAGTCTGTCTAACTATTAGCATGCCAGGCAGTGTTGGAGAGGTTGCACGCTTTCGGGCACATAGATGGGGTGTGCAGTGTGCAGGAGTCCAGGGTTTTTGTTGGGCTCTTGATATGCAATTATGAACCTAGGCTGTTGCACAGCAATTACCAGGCCTCAGAATGTAAGGCTGAGGCTGGGTTCCATTGGCCAGGGAACTTACCACTGCTACTAGTATCCCCCACACTGGTGACCAGTGTCATTACCACTATGATGACCTGAAGTGGAGAAAGAAGAGAACATTGGACACTTGGGTCCAAGAGGCCAGGGATGGGCATGCCCCACAGATATGTAAGTATTTCTGCTACTAATTTACTAAAATACAAGCTGAATGTGTGCATAACTGGTATGCATAATGGTGTGCTTCTCTCCCAACAGCTGCAGCTGAGAGGACTTGCAACATTCAGTCCCTTGCCGGGCACCTGGCCTGGTTGCACCATGAGTGCGGTAAGTACAGATATATTATGCTAACTGTAGTGCAACAAGCAATAAAAAATAAAAAAAAATGTACTGCAATAAAGAAAAATAAAAACTGTAGAGCAATAAATGGGCAATTAGAACTGTAGTGAAATAAAGACTCCCTATTACGCTGTCACAGACGCAGGTTGTTGAATGCATCTTTGTCAAACTAAAAAGCGTGAAAAGGCAAAATAGTAAAGCGGCTTTTCAGTGAATTCTTTCCCTGGGAAAGAATTCGCTTGGCCGCTTTCGCTACTTTGCCATTTTCGGCACTGTAGTGCAATCTTGGAGTTGGTATATTTAAGTAGGGAGGGTGTGTGGGGGGGTGAAGCCCCCCACATTATGTAATGTTTTACAGTTTTTTTTTTCGGGAAAAAAATCACTGTTCTGAGGTTTCGAGGTTGTAAGCTTTTGCTTACATGGGGTCGATTATGTGTCGTTCGCTCTTCTGAGCGTGCAATATCATAACATAGACTCAAAATAAATGGGCAATTTGAATTGTAGTACAATAAATGAACAATAACAACTGCATTGCAATAAAGAATACATAATATCAGTAACAGTAAGCAAAAAGATATAAAGTATTGCATGCCTGTAATAAGGTTGCTGCAGTCAAGTGTAAAACTGTAATAACTGTAGAATGCAAACCTAATGGCCTGAAAATTTATTGCTCAACTCATAGTATGGTTCAAGGCTGTCTCCAGGCCAATATCAGTCACATAATGCTCTCTGTTCCTCCCAGTTCAGGAACAAAAGGTATACATGTGAGGTAGTGCACTTTATGTGCAGATATTGTGTGTAGATTTCACAGAGAATTATCACCAATACCGATAAAGTGTTAAGCAGCATTGCAGTTTCCTAAACAAATCTGTCTTAATATTTGCAGTACACCTGTATTCATTGCATGTGTGTTCTACTGTCACTGCAGTCAAGTGTAAAACTGTAACAGCTCTAGAATGCAAAAGGAATGTCTTGAAAAATGTATTGCTCAACTCATAGTATGTTTCAAGGCTGTCTCCAGGCCAGTTTCAGGTACATAATGCTCTCATTTTCAAAAGCCGAAAAGACACAACGATGCTCTCATTTTCTTCAACTCCAGGAACAAAAGGTATATAGGTGAGGTAGCCCATGTTTTGGGCAGATATTGTGTGTAGATTTTATAATGAATTATCACCGATACCAAAAAAGTGTTAAGCAGCATTGTGGTTTTCTACACCCAGTCCTGGGTTCAAATCCAGTGGTGTGTGCAGCAGTTAAATTACATTATTGTGAAGCCAGCAATTAATGAATGAGTCATGCACTCTTTATCCACACAACGCATTCCTAATGAAATGTCTGCTTTTCTCTAATGGAAGTCACAGACCTGTAAATAGGAACACACCACATATTCTTGTGGCAAAACTATAAGTGCATAATGTGTCATGTCATGCATTAATATGCATTCACAGAGAAATTCAACTCAGGTAATGCAAATGAGGCCCACTAATATCAGAGTGCACCACATAATCCTTTCAAACTCCCAGTGCAGATTAGCACAACTACCATACACATTTGAAGTCCCTGCTTGTAACAAGGACTGCCATATCATACACATTCCAAATTACTACCAGACAGTAACACATGGCCTGACAGTTGCCCAGATGGTGGACATATTCTTATATTTATCCCCCGTGTTGCTCAAGGATGCACCAAATATGTTGCCTAGTACTCTGTTAGTGATACCATTGCCTAATATACTTACCTTAAACACATGCCTTAATTAGAGTGGAAAGGGTACACTCACTCTGGCTCTGCCTCTACAACAAGGCTGAAATAGCTGTCACAGCTACTCCTACAGCTTATTGTTCTCCAACACTCACTGTCTATGCCTATTACCTGCCACTGCAGCCTGTAGCACACCCATCTGTATGTAAAAATTGCTGCTACAGCCTGATGATAGTGCAAATCAGCTGTGTTGGCTGCAATTAGCATTTCAGAACCACAGACTGGTTAAGAAGCAATCACCTGCTGATGAGAAGCATGTTAAAAAGGCTAAAGCTGGCTATAGGGAACCATTCTGTATGAGACTTTCTTCACAGAGAACACACGTTTGCAAAAACTTAACTATCACTACATATCTTCAAACGATTATTGCACTCCATCAGGT
Source organism: Protopterus annectens (assembly GCF_019279795.1). Taxonomy (NCBI): domain Eukaryota; kingdom Metazoa; phylum Chordata; order Ceratodontiformes; family Protopteridae; genus Protopterus; species Protopterus annectens. Next base: position 549,853,354 of record NC_056732.1, on the reverse strand, counting down.
ATGTAACCTTTTTATTTACAACAGCATGCAGATGTGTGAATATAAGTAGATGGAATAGGGGTTACAGCATTAAGCCCTTCTTAGAACTGTGATAATAACATGTCAGTGATCTCCAGATTTGTTACACATACAGACAATATGCAATACATCAAGGGTGGAATGCATATTGTCAGTGTGGCACACTGGGCTCATGGGACTCTCCCTTTATAGTGGTTGTAATAGCACACTGCTATTTGTTTGGCACAGTTGTTCTGACATATTATCAGGGGAGTTGCCCCTTGAGGACAACTATAATAGATGCCAGTGTCAGCTGTATGATCATACAGCAGTATCTGTCCTGACACACACTGGAATACCTGACTATTGCTACTATCTTAATTGTATTCACACACTTCATATGTTTGCACACTGTGGAATATGATGTGTCCTTGCTCTATCTCTACATAGTACACTTCCACGTCTGTGATCCTGACATGTGTTCCCATGTTGTTGCCTTTCAAGTATTATGTGGGTGTCATGTCTTTCTTCTTTTGGGGGGAAGGGTTTAACTGCAAGATTGGCTGTCATGCTCAGATTTTGACCAATCAGACAAACCTGTGGTCCTGCTCCTGGTAAGCATGACACTGTTTTGTTATAGATGTAGGTTTACAGCAATGTAATCCCTAAAATATCATCCCAGGCCTGCTGCCTGGATTGCTGCACTGTCGGCATGCTTGCCAACTGCACACATATTTTCTGACTGTAAACATGTTAGACTCATACCTATGTCTTGTAGATGTGACCATACTGATAGATGTGACAGTATTGTCAGGACATTAAAGATTATCATATGTGTCAACTGTGCAGAGTCTTCACAAATGTCAACAGTATACCTCACTGTTGCTGATGAGATTGCTGTGTAAAGAGCTTTTATTTACAAGTAACTACAGCTGCTAGTGGGAAGAGTGATGTCCTCTTGTCCTACTATATGAGGTTGGGTTTTCAACAGGTCTATAATAGTGAAGACAGTGTATAGAGCTTTACATATATTGCAAGATAGTACTGCAGAGCATAATAGTGCAGGTATTAATGTACTGCTCTTTCCTTTCTTATCAGAGGTGACCGGGGGGGGGGTCTGTCCCATACACAACCTGATGTCATGTCTCCTCAGACTCTGATGATGATGGTGGCCACATTGAGGCACAGGTGGGAGTTTCAGGGGCTGAATCTGTTCCAGTGGTTGACATCCCTCTTCTGCCTCATTGTCACTGCACACCATCAATATGCCTACACATACCCAGTCCCCAGAGGCCACAGATATTGGACAGTCAGAGACATTGAACAGGAAAGTGTGGCAACTATGGCTCCAGTGAGTGTACACACTGGCCATAGCCAGAGAGAGGGTGAGGTTCCACACAGGATGATTGATGGGGGTGCTTGTAGGAGGCCTGCTGTCTGTCCACCACCTGTTGCAGGTGTCACATCATGGGTCAATCAGTGCATGTTTCGGGCTGTCATGGAGCCACAGGCATGTTCTGAATGGAACTCCAGATGTATGCTTAGGGTTACGGATGCAGCACAGTCTGACATCTGTGACTTCCTCTACTGCATTGGTGACACCCTCGATTGGTTCACTGATGCAGTGGACAGAAGGTGTACTGAGACAGTGTCTGCTTTGGAACTCAAAGTGTTTGTGCTGGAACATGTGGTTAGAGTTGAGCATTGGACTCATGAATGTAGGTCAGCAACCCCATCTGCTGAGAGTCCACATGGCCATACACAATCACGCTCCTGTAGTGACAGTACATCCAGTCCTACAGAGGAGATTGTGCTGTCTGCACCAAGATGTGGCAGGCCATGGGCTCGTGGTCCTGGGCATTCCCATGGAGGACGTGGTCCCAACAGACAGCAGTCACTGTCAAGTACAAGCACAACGTCTGACCTTGGGCATGGAGGTGCCACTGCAATTCCTGGCAGAGTCAGTTACTGTGTTCAGGGGGCCAGAGATGGTGAACTGTCAGCTCTACCATGCACAGTTAAAAGCTGTCCAACATATACACAAGCAGGGCTAGCACTGAGCTTGACTGTGTATATGCACACACTCACACACGACTGCTTGACTGTGTATATGCACACACGACTGTCAAATGCAGGTCACCTACAGACATACACAGCATCTTTCCACAGTCCATCTTACCTGCTTCCCTTCCTGACTCACACATATGCTGTCAACCTTTTGGGTCAGCCTAGGCCCCCTGCACCCCCCACACAACACCCTGTGCAAGTGATGATACCTGTGCCGCATCCCTGTCATCCTTGCCATCAATGCAAGGAAATGAAGATGTGTCTGATGTACAGCGTGACTAAATACATTAACATGTACTAGTGTAATGCATTGCTGTTTTGCCATGCCACTTGTAGTGGTTACTGACAGATACTGTATGCTGACATTTGTCACAAGTATGCCACATAATTTTTGTTCTTTATGCTGTATGATGTTGTAATGGCTGTATACTTACACAATGAAAGGTTTGTCACACACTTGTTTATGTTACTGTTTCAGGAGTCTGTTGGGAAACCTATGGATACACAGTGGTAATAAAGCCATAGACAGCATAGCACAGGTTGGAATGTCAGCACAGAACAAATATGTCTTCAGCAAGGTACAGCACTATAGGTTCATGGCTCCATAGGTTCATATGTGTATAACAGGTTAACAAGGGCAATGGCATCATTCAGCCTACTCATGCATCCCTAATCTTTGAAAAGGTCTGATACCCTTGATAAGTTTCACCAGGGTTTTGGGGGTCTATATTAGATACTCAAAGTTACTGAACTTCAAATACGATATAATCAACACCATATCATCGAAGTCCAGTAACATTGAATATCTAACAAAAACATTAAATAAAGTAAAAAAACATAACTACTTGCTCTAAGGAGGGGACAAGCCCCCCTGCACCCCCCACACCCCCCGCTACTTAAGTATTCCAACTCCGAGACTGCACTACATCGAAGTAAATGGAAATCTCCCCTTACGGAGATTTCTGTTTACCTCTTTGATGTTCTGTGGTTTCACTGTTTACGTGTTGGCAATGTCAGATTCGACATTGTGATCTTTCGAGATTCTGATATAGACCCGGGTTTTGGCAGCTAACACACCTACAAGCTGTTGTGATGGAGATGACCCATCTACAAATTTCCTGTGTGCATTGCAGACATTTGTCCAACACCAGTTATGATTGTCTTGTTCTGCATCCCATTATGCAACCTGGAACATGATGTGTGTCACAGCAGATGTGTGCTTCACATATATGGAGGGCCTGTTTTATATAGAGTGTACTGTCTGTCTTACATACCTGTCTCTCCAGCATATACAATTTATACAACAGTGATGTTGTAGGTGTGTGGAACAGGTAAGACATGTGTTAGTCCTGTCATGGATATGTGTGAGGTACACAGTGGGATCTGACACCTCCCTGTATGGCAGTCATACACATCACCTCCAAATCATTTAGGAAACAGACTACACATGTACGGTCTTGACACAGACTCCATAGGACATGTTATCTACACTTTGTACTGGTGTACCATGGAACCTGTGTGGCTGCTACAGTTGTGAGATATGCCTGTGTAGTGACATAGTAAGGGTGCCATTGCACACAATGATAGGTGATGAGTGGCACATTCAGTATAGCAATGACAGTCTGGTATTTGCATCCCATACCTTTCTGTATAGGTTGCACAAAATTGAATCCATCCCCACATCTTACTGACCAGTGAAAGTCAAAGGCTACATTGCTCTCTGTGTCCATAACTCCATGAGTTAATGGCTCACCTGTGTGTGGTGTGCGGACACTACAATATGTTCCATGGATAGATGAATTCCTAAAGAATAGTATTGTGCAATTTTGGGCATTTAGTATTTGTCAGTGGCTCAGACAACAACTGAATGTGTGTCTTAGGCCATCCTGGATAAATGCTGGCTCTGTGTGGGATTCGGTGACAGCATCTAATATGCAATCACCTACTAATGTAGTCAGTCAGAGGTCACTCACAGTGGCTGTGACTGCAGAGAGGGAATGGCTAGAAGGGGTACACCATTAATGATGACTGGTGAATTCCACTGGTGACTAGCATCATTGCAGCATAGGTCTCTCATTGCTATCTTCTCAGATTATGACTGTCAGACACTTGCCTATCCACCAGCTGACATAACACTCTGTAGCTAACCTACACAGTTTCCAGCAAGGCTGAGTGGCCTAATGTTGTCAAACACCTTGTCAGGCCATAGTAGGTGGAGTGACTCATATTTCCATCATCCACTGCATAGTGTAACAGTCAATGGACTCTGCTAGTTACAGTCAGTAGATATGATTTGGCCTTGAGCAAAATTAACAGTGTGTGGTCCAGTGTTAGGTGTACGACAGTGTTACTGCTTGTATCCATGCTAATTACTTTCATGGCATTTCATGTGACATGACTCAGAGATCTGGGGAAACTGCTTGGCACTACATGCTAGATGTCCTCTGTGCGAATAAGTATTGCAGTTACTTCCAGCATGTTCCAAGAAGAGAGTCATCCAAGGTGTCTGTGCAGACCACAGACAAATACGTTAGGGAAGTGTAATATGTATACCCTGTGAAGGTAAGGTGCAGGTTTTACACAGGTATTCTGCGTTTGGACACTACCCAAGTGGTGTGTATTGGAAGAACACAATTACCTTGTGAGGACTGTGTTAGCATGGGAGTCCATGTAATTACCATTGCCTGGCAACTACTACTGCTGGTCTTACCAACACCACTCTCACATAGGATAACATGCTCTGATATGTTTTCTGTCATCACACGCAAAATGTAACTATGAAGCCCATGATTACAAGCAGGAAACAGCCTGCTTGTTCATCCACATAGCTGTAGGCTTCACACACCCTTCTCCAGGTAGATGCCTTGATTAGCAATCTGGGTACTCAGTTGGTGTTTGCATGTCTTATGGCTCCTGTCCCAGGGTTGGTGGTATGTCACTAGGGAACTGACAACATGGTGATTAGTAGCACTGCTGTAGTGCCACAATATAATGTACAATTTTCATTGACATAGATGTCAAGTCTTGCTGTAACAATAAGCACACTGGCAGTGAGCCATCATAGGTGACAATGTCACAGTTAGTCTTGCATCCTGCTCTTCAACAGATTACTGGTGGATATCTGCATGACATGACTGTGAGGCCTACTGCAACGCACTGTCCACCTTTGGCCAATGTGTGTCAACCTGCCCCATGTCCTAGGCATGTCATACTGTACAGGTATGTACCTAAAGCACATGTCTGTGTTCCCACATCATGTCACACAGCAACTAGTGTGCTGCCTGGTTGCTTGACAGGCATGCTACCCTTGTGAGGCCAACATAATGTCAGCAAAGTTGAACAAGTCCCCTCTGCATGCATGGGCATTCACATCTTCAATGCAAGGTGTGCCTACAAACACTGTATATCAGGCTGTCAACCCCAAGGGTGTGACAGCATGACCCTAACTTTGCAGGACCTGCTGCAGAGATGTTGGGAGTGTCCCTAGGCCTCTACTCCTATGACACACAAACACAATGTGTGGCAGATGTGCCTGCATTTCAAACCTTGCTACCATGGTGTCTCCAACAGCAGTTATTACATATGGCAATGAGCATTATGCCAACATGCACAGCTCATATCCTACACCACCTACACCCACATCACACACACCTGCATGTGTGCAGCTCCTTACCAAACACATTGCCAGACAACAGACACCTCAAAGAATCCTGCCTCTGGAGTGCACAGTTCACATAATATTGAATGTAACACTTTCTCACAGGTCAAACACCTGTGGCAAAACACAACAACACACCTCTTAGTCATAGGTGATTTCCTTGTGAGACATGTTGATTTCTGTGTGAATTGCTTACATATGGGAAACAGCAAAGATAGCTGTCTGTGGGTTGATACAATAAGTCTTACCACACATTGCCTCAAATCACAGAATATCAGTTAACATAATGTTGACATCATAGTTCCTGAAGGTGTGTATGACTGGGGACATATGTCACTGGTGGGTATGCAGACATATGACTGAGATTAGCCAGTTTATGTCTCTCTCGGATATGCACATAGCTTTCAGCTGCAGTTGACCTTCACCTAGAATGATGGCTCCATACACATGGAAATTGATGGAAGTCAATAATTTCCTTAGCGTGTGATGTCACTGTAAGGGGATCTACTACATGTCTGCCTGGGATGCCTTGCTGAACAGACATCAATGCTTCACCAGTGATGGTCTTCATCTCTCACCCCTGAGATCTGGCATACTGGCCAAGGCTACTGACACCCCCACAATGCCCAAAGGGGAATTTTGGCAATGAGAACACCATCTGTATACAGCATCATGGTTATGCCGCTACACGCTGGGTATGGCAACACTGAACACCACTCTGTGGAAGGTGTACCCACCCTGGGTTATGCAGGCATGTGTGCAGTCAAGGACATCTGGTTCAAGGCTGTGGCTAGCACCACAGCCATACCAGACTACATGTCCATCCACATCTTCAGACCCCAAAATGACAGTGTTCTAGGTAATGCAGGTGGTGTATACATACCCATTAAAGATAGCTACACATGCAGATTTTGTGAAACACTGTGATTTCCCAGAGACACCGCAGGTGCCATTCAGTACTGGACAGGCACATAATCAAGCAATAGCTGGCAGCTCCATGAATCCAGATACCCATTATTCATATTTGTATGTATATGTGTCTTATCAAAATATATCATCACACCATGGTTTGGGGTGGCATTAAGTGACCACCAACAGTGTTGCTCAGTTATGCTGCAGCTCACTTGCCCAAAGGTTAGTCCAGAACCTTAACTACCATGTCCTGGAGCAGTGCCGTGACATCCCCACACTGGGAACCAATGTATTGCATCATGTGTTTACCAATATGGGTGACCACTACAGCCCCCCCGCCATGTGAGGTCCACCCTGGAAGAATCTGGCCAGATCAATCTCATTAGAACTACCAGCACTAACCCCCCTTGCAAACAATACAGACATATATTTCAACAAAGCCATTTATTATCTCCTGTGGGATGGTTGACATAGCTTGACTGCACCTCCCCCCTCAGATGACACAGGCAAGTAGGCAGAGCTCTAGACCTGTGCTTATGCCAGCAGCATTGCAACTGCATGAACTCAGCTGTACATGACAGGAGGGACACAAGCTCATCATGGCACAGCAAACCTGACTGGTGGACAACTGCCATTAGCAGGCTGTACAATAAGAGGTGGACATTGCTGTGTGACAATTGGGGTGAGGGTGCCCCCCAACATGGAGGCACAACCTCCTCAGATAATAGGAGCACATAGTGTTATTGTGATGTTGTGTAGACATAGTAAGTGACAAAATTAGCCACCCACACAAAGCAGAACAACAATGCACAGTGTAGTTAAATGTGTAACCTCAAAGGAAAGGCCTAGATGGTCGGTGAACTCATACATAATGATGCCACATAAAATGGGTCTGTATTCATAGCTAACCTGTAGTCCCACAACTACACCCTCTTGTCCCCATCTCATGTGACACAAGACATTCCTACAACCTGTCCCATACCTTCCATATTTACAGAGCAGTTCATAGCTGACCTCTTATCAGAGGATGCACAGCATCTACTGGATATGCTAACATTCAAGGCTGCATCCTACATGGGTTAAGACATGAATTGCTAACACCATTGGGAAAACTTTGCAATCATAATGAAACCACTGGCTGCACCCCAGCTGAGTGGCAATGGCAACTGTTATACCCTTGTACAGAGGTGGTACATCCACTGACCAACATAACTATAGACCTCTTCCATATCTGTATGCCCATAGGGGCAATCATCATGCAGCTGATTAGCACACATATATGTGATCTATACACAGTTGATTGTACACAGTTTGGATGTGTGATGGGTGATCAGGACTGTTACACATGGTGGACATTTCCGAGGCAGTCACCAAGGATCTGGGTGAGGGGACAACAGGGCATACAACCCTGTAGTCTGAGACAAGCTGTCTGACTATATCCCATATTCAGGCAACATTTACAAAGCACCCACTTAGGCATCCATGTTACTACCATTGTAGGGGTCACTAATTGGCCCATTGATGGCACACATACTCAACATAGGGACATCCATCTCCAATAGCCGATCTGTAAGCACAGTGTTCAACAGGGCTCAGTCCTGGTTCTTTTACTTCTTGGAATCCATTTAACCACAATACAAGTGACTACTGAATGTCTGTGGCTAACAATGTTGGCTGGTGCATGCAGATTGTGAGCACTCAGAGTCTGTGCATTATGTCAATATCCTGCAAGAGGATATTGATGAACACATGCCTGTTGACATACAAATGGCCATAAACTCCATGCAAATATATATGTAGCATCAGTTCCATCAGTAAGACCTATTTATCTGGTAAGTAGCACATCAGTCACAACATGTGATGTACATACTCAGGGGTAAAAGAACTGGGCACATAGACCTGGCCACACAAGTTTAAGCTAATGTGCCTGAGATCACCATGTCTCCACAGTGGTATGGCAGGAATTATATGGCATAGCTGAGGGCACAGTCACCCATAAGTGACATACTCATAACCTCCAATTACTCTTTGCCCAACATGCCAATATCTGACTGCAATAGCCATTTGGTAATGTACTTTTCTAAGCAGTACTGGCAATTCCTTACAACAGTGTGGTCCCTCACAAGGAACTTCACATCTTCAGTATGTGTTCAATGTGGATCATCTTGACATGAGTGTCATTGCAGGATGTGGCATATAGAGTACTCAGACATCATCTCTGGCTTGCATACAGGGCTATTTGTGACCCTGCTTGATTGTAAATGGTGCATATCTTTAGGTGGCATAGTAGATGGATTAATCACTCTAAGGACATTAACCTAATATGTGACATTAGTAATACATGCTGGTGGGAGAGATTTGTATAGCAGACTTTAAAAAGACCTTTGAAACAGAACCCTGCTTAATGGCACACAAAGGACCTCAGTGCATCTCAGCAGATGCCATCCATATGATTGGCTGGGCGACCGTTATTTCATCACAGGGCTTCAGCCTGTGTCACTCTGACTGGGGCAATGTGTGTTGATTATGTAAATAAGGACATAAAGTTCTCTAGGATTGTGAGGGCTGTATGGCCACTATGCTAGTTATAGTCAAACGTGCTATGGCTCCATAAGCTGATGCAGAATGCTCTAACAGCCACACACACAAACATGGCTACATTGAGGATAGCACCAGTTCCAATTACTGCTTACAGGACACAGAATGGCACAGACATAGTGCAAGTTGGCTGTATATAGATTAGGACACATAACTATGTAATGACACACACTACAGATTACAGATCACAGTATGTGATGCACACAACACTCCTCATGTCTGCTAGTACTATCAGTGTAGGACATATTATACTTGATGACATCAGCAGGTCTAGTTGTGTTCAGACATTTGGTGGGCCACATCGCCTCCTACAAATAAAATACTGCAAAACCCTACCTCTAAGTAACTGAGGTGATCAAATATATGCCATAGGGACATACAGACATAAAGTGGCCTGCAGTGAGATTAGAACCCCTACCTATCTAGTGTTACACACTATAGATCATAGTACTTACCGCACACATGCACCATGGCTTAAGTCTGCTATTACAATGGCAGCTGGTAGTCTTCAAGTAGATGACATCATCAGGCCTTGTAGAAGAGGGCAGTTTGGAAGCCATCAGCAACTTACAGGAACAAAATGTGCATTATGCATTGCAGTTTGATAACCACTGAGGGATTCTCAGTTGTTCTGTAGGGACACACACACACACACACACACACACACACACACACACACACACACACACACACACACATACACACACAGTGGCCTGGAGTGAGATTAGAGCCTCTACCTAGCTACTGTTACACACTATAGATCACAGTACTTATTGCACATGCCAAGGCCAATGCCTGTTTTCTATGTGATTGCAGCAAACTACTTGTGGATTGCACAAACTAGGCTTGTATCCTAGCAGTCAGATAACTTTCTTAGCTATGTGTCTACAGTTACCAGCATATCCATATGTGTCTGTTTGCACTTCAATGGTCAAGCCTGTGGGCAGGAACAATGTACCCTGTCCATGTGTGTGTACACAGCATTACACGTTACACCACCTGCTCATCTGTTGCTATCTATGTGGTGGCATCCAGCAGGCACAGGGGTCTGTAGGTAAGTGCATTATGTACTGCTGACCCTTACTTTGGATCCTTTGAGGAACATCATAGATATGTGATAGAGCAGTTTTACTCACCATTATTAGGGTATGTAGGACAATACAGACATCCACACACATATTTATGTATATAACAGGGATATATATATAAATGTAGCTGTGTGTGTATGATATGTATGCATGTTATGTAGATATATAGTGAGAGACTGTGATGTATGTTTATATATATAAATATATATATATATATATATATATATATATATATATATATATACATATATACATATACACACACATAGTTATACAAATAGGTATATATCTATTTAAAAATATAGAGCTAGATATGCTATGTATGTGGGACAGAGATAGTGATGGATATATATACATATATGTATGCATGTATAGACATATATCTACACTTAACAGGTCATTTTGATGACAGGGCAACAGAATTGCACTCATTTTAACTGTGTATAGGCATGCCCAGTGGGACTGTCAGTACTTATACGGTATCTCCAGCCTACACCTACCTGTACTCCAGTCTGGGATTTTGTATGTTACAAACAATGACATCTGTCCCTGTTTCTGCAGTACTGCACTTCACTCAAAATGTCCATGGCATTCTCCAGCTGTCTGATGCAATTAATGTATGACAGAGTTTCATAATGTTACGCCACACACAGACTGACAGTCTGTGAAAATAGCAACATAATACTACCTCACATGCAAATCATGTGGATACTTCCAGATCTGAACCATCAACACCATCACGCATACTAACTTCCCTAGCCCACTGAGCCACACAAACTGGTAGGCAGAGAGGAGTCATTCATCACACAATCACCAGCAGACATATGTAAGTTGTTATTCCTGTGTTCCGTGAGACATATTATGTGTGAACCATTTCTACGTTACTGCTCAGAGATTGCCTGGCCTGCAGATATACCATTGATGACTTAACGTTAAAGCAGTTATATGTGCAAACCGCTGTGTTGGGTGTGGGGGAACAATGCCACATTTTCTGCTGTGATGGACAGTGGTTCAAATATAATGTGACCGCACTATTTAAAATCTCCCTTGACTCATGTAGTGAATATTCCAACCATGAGGCCTAGTGAATATTAATGAACACATACCAGTGGAGGAGTGGGTATCTGTAGTCCCATGTGGATGTTACTTCTGTCCAAATAGCCCACTATATTTCTTTGCATACATGCAGCACATCCATACCTACAATACCATATTATAGTAACCCTTCAAAGTAGAGTGTATGTTACAGACTTACCTTACGAATGTAGAAATTGACAGAACTGCAGTTCAGGGCCAACTCTGTCTGATGCAAGCAATACACAGCCAATACATAGATACGTACAGGTTGCATGGGTTGCCTGGCATCACTTTTAGTATGTGCATGGGAGTAGGAGTAAGGTGTCAGTCCCTAGGGCCCTAGGTTGTCAGTGAATGCGCTATGTGTTGTTTGTTATCCAAAGCCAGGGCATACTAAGTATACCTACATCTGCCTACAGGGGCATCATCAGGGGGTTCCTCCTCTGAGTCCTCCTGTGAGTGTGACTGTAGTGACCTAGGCAGTGGTGGGGGTTGTGTATCTCTTCCCTTTGCTGATCCTGCTGCAGCTGTTTCTGCAGGATTATATTGTGTAGCATAGCACATACTGTGAACATATGTGCACATGTGGCTGGAGAGTACTGCAGGCCTCCACCGGATACATCAAGGCACTGGAACAGTGACTTCAGAAGCCCAAACACATGCTCTATGAATTTCCTAGTTTGTGTGTGGGCTGCATTATGGCATTCTTCCGTGGGTGTGTGCGCATTTCTGACAGGTATCATCATCCACAGTTCCAGTGCATTGCCAGTATCCCGCCAATAAATGGCCATGTGGGATGTCCCCCCCCCCCCTAGCAAACATCTGTTACACCATGCAAACACACACTGAAGGTAAACAGAGGTTAGAAGTTAGTTGACACACCCTCCTGAAATGATCCACTCAGCACGACACAATGCGAACACAATTACTCTTTTCTGATGTTCAGGAACTCCACCTCATTTGCATAGGTAGCTGTGCTCACAGCCTGAAAACTACATGCTTCATAGCACTACCACATGAGCAACAGCACCAGTGCACCATTGTAGGGACTCCACACAAGGTCCTGTAGTATATCTCTGTCACATGATATAAATTTTTTTCCAATTTTTTAAAATTTTTATATAAAGCATGTTTGTGGACTGAATTGCTCCATACAAACATGCACAGATTATTAAAAAAAATAATTTAACTTATTTCCTTTAACTTTTCCAATATACAGGATGATAGTTGTGGCCGTATGTGTATGTGGTATGACATTTCTGGCCATATATCCACATTTTTGCACTCCTTTTGTCTGTCTACACTCCTGTACATGGAATTTTTCCATGTACACTATAGACACTGATATGGGGTCTGGAGAGATGCCTGTCTGCTTGCTGGATCGCTCTACCTGCCTCATTTGCATGAGATTTACCTGCTTATGAGGTGATTTGCATGCCATGGAAGTTTCCATGTTAGCGCATGTGTGCACGCCGCTCAGTAGCCCTTACTGAATCTAAAACTCTTTGTGCTTATGTAAGCAGCACGACACGATGCCTACACACAAAAGAAAAAAAAATGTAGGCTTTATTAAATTCCCCCCAATATTTTTTTCAGGGAGGTAAGCCTCCTTGCACTGCCTCCACACACACACACACACACACACACACACGCACACACACACACACACACACACATGCACCCACAGTTTTAATAATGTATAATTAGTAGGGACTGTCTTATCAAATGTGGTCAACATAGCAGCTGACAACTGTCTGCAGTTTGATCCAACTTGAGAATGCCATATCTGTCTATCTTCCTGTCTATCTATCTATTCATCTGTCTATTTATCTATTTTTCTATCAACTCTGAGGTCATACAAACTTGTAAAAGAGGGAGATGATCAAAATACAACACTCATAGGTTTAGAGATTCATAGGTGATTACTAGACTAATGGCACAAGAACCTTTAGAAGCCTAGCCAATAATACCCAGGATATGACAATGTTATATCTAAATTCCCCAGATATGGGGAAGATCAGGGTAGTGGGCCTTTGGGTGTTGGTGCACTGAGTCATTTTACAGACTGTCTCTGTCCATAAGAGACATGGTCAGTACCAGGGAGTGGAGTTATGGTTCCCCATCCATTTATTCAAATTCTTTTGAAGAGACTGACATATGAGCTTTGTTTTATGAAGGTGGGAAGCTTATTCCACAGAAGAGATAGCCTTTGGGATACAAACCTGTCTCTGAATCAAGTTCTGTTAGTCACAAACAAGGATTAGGTCCATGGAATGTGTAAACCTCGTATGATTTTTCTTATGAATATGTAACATTTTTATCAGGGCTGTATCAGAGAATGCCTTGTAGGTCATACATAAGTCACCTCTCAATAAATGATATGAGATGGAGTAATGGGGAAGAGCCTTTAGTCAGCCTGCATACGAAATGTGTCTTACACTTTGTATTTTTTTTAGTGAGAAACCTCTGGAGCTGCTCCAGTTGGTGTAAGTGTCTGGTTAGGTGCATGCAGACGGGAGCATTGTACCTTTATGGGTGTGCTTATCTATGTTATAATTTTCAGGGATATCTGATTTACTGAAGGATATGAAAACAAATTTTTTGCATTTTGTTTGTCATCTTTAGGCCTGTTTGTAGGATGTCAACATCATTTTGGGATTCAATGATTACTGTAAAAAACTCAAAATAAATCCAAGATTTAGCATAAAATGAGTTGGTTTGGTGTACAGTTTATTCCCCTTGAAGGTTCACAGCCGAGGTACCAGGAAGCACCAATACATTTTGGAAACCATCATTTAGACTCCAGTGTGGACTGTGTTTTGGTACAGCCTTTATTCAGTCTTTTTGTATTTTTCATGATTCAGTGATTACTCCTAGCTTACAGTTGTTAGTGAACTTGGTGAGCCAGAGGCCCCCAACATTGGCCTTCACTTCAGAGAAGTATATACAAAACAGGAGGGGTCCCAACACTGAGAGCTGTGGAACACTGCTAGTAACAGTGAGCCAGTTTGCTATCCATCTTACGATGTAGGGGTTGATGCCTAACTCAGTAAGTTTACCTATGGTCCCCAAATGGAGGATTGTGTCAAAAGCTTTGGCCAGGTCTAGATAAGCGGTATGTACTGTTTTACCATCATCCATGGCCCTGGTGGAGTTCTTGAAGAATGCTACCAGATTGACCAGGCAAGATATCCCTTTGACAAAGCCAAATTGGGTCTGGTCCAGTGTTTGGAGATTTCCTATGTAATTACTGATCAGGTCCATGATAATTCTCTCCATGGCTTTGCAGATAAGACTGGTCAAGCTTATGTGTCTGTAGTTCTCCGAGTTAGTTGATGGGTCCTCCTTGTGTGAAGGGATAACTGTTCAAGTCCTCCATTCCTCTAGGTCAAAGCCCATCCAGAGGCTGTGGTTAAAGAGTTTTTTGTGGCCTTGATAGATTCTGTTTTAAGCTATTTAAGATATTTCCTGGACTGTTGCCAAGATCCATGGAGGCTGTATTTTTGGTTTTAGTGAGTGTAATAAGGACCTGTTCCCTCACAATGACTGGTAGGGAGATGGTTGCAAGTATTTCTTTGGGTATGGAAGGAGGTGATGGGGTAGAGAAGTTTGAAGTGAACTTGTCAGCTAGCAGGTTTGCTATAGTTTCAGGCTGGGTATAAGAATTGCCATTCATGGTTAACCCAGCACATTGTGGAGCATACCCCCTGAGATTAAGAAAACAATTAAAAAAAAAACTTGTGGTAATCTTTGAACTGGGAGGCTATCTTTGCCTCATAGTTTCCTTTGGCAGATTGGATCAGAGCTCTAATTTGTTTGTTTAGACTGGTGAGTGTCTTTTTGCACTGTTTGTCTGTTCCTTCTTGGCTTTGGAGAGGATTTATTTCCTTTGGGTGAATAGCCTCTTTATGCTAGGGATCCACCAGGGTGGTTTATTTTTGCCAGTAATCTAGGTTTGACTCAGACAGGTACTGCCTCCCATATGCAGCTATGAATGTGGTTGTACAGTGCTTTTTTGTGCAGCACAGAGTAGGCCTCAGTGTCATCTGGGTTCAGAGGGGCTTGGAAGTATAATACACTGTCACTTAGTTTGAGGCAATTGGCCTTAGAAAAGTTCTTAACAGTTTTAGAGTTTGATGGGGGTTCTAGGTAAGTTTTAATACTAAAGAAGATCATTTTGTGATCAGATTTTACCAGGGAGGAGTTAAAGCACAGGAAGGTGCAGCATCAACCCATGTTCATGAGTACCAGGTCCAGGATATTTGTACTTCTAACTGGGGCGCTAACTATTTGCTCCAGGATGTTTGCTTTGGTAAAGTCCAAAAACCTCTGAACAAGTGAATTATGGGTAGTATACATCTCCTAATTTATGGAAGGGTAGTCAGTCACCCATAAGAATGGTGTTAGGCTGAATGTTAAGAGATTCCAGTAGGTGTAGGTAGGAGGTGTAGTTTTCTAGTTTCATGTTAGGGGATCTTTAGCTAGCAAGGATATGATGGGTGGGGGGTCGCACCTATGGTTAGTTGGGCATGGAGCAGCTCAAGTGAGTCATGTTGTTCCACCAGTCTAGCAGTGTACTTGAGCTCTATTAACACTGAGACACATCCTTCTTTTGTTTTAACGTGAGCTGAGGGTGATCAAAATGTATGAAAGGCATTGCATTGTAGCCTTTGATGACCTCTTTGCTCTCTGTGGGTCTGAACCATGTTTTCATGACTGCACATATGTCTGTATTTTCCAGGGTTTAGAGTGCCTCCAAAGAGAGCAGTTTTTTTATTTAAACTGCTAGCACTGAGCAGCAGTACAGTTAGGTGGTCATTGAGTGATTTTTGTTACATTAGGGCATTTAACAATGTGGCATGGTCTAACTATGGGGATAGATAAAGATTTTAGCCAGTATCGAGAAGCCAAGTGGTGCAAGTGTAAACCATCTTTGGCAAAACATCGTGGTTTATTGATCATGTCTTCCCAGGCTGACAGATATTGGATCCCCCTATTGTACACCAGAAACAAAGCCAACTGTTGAAGTCAATCATTTTTTTTTTTTGCTGTTACTGTGGCATCACCATTGTTGAAGGTAGGATGATACTCAAGGCTAGATTCATACCTGACTGGGACACATATTAAGAGACCCCCATTATGCCTCTCTTCAGATAGCTCAGTGAGGTATGTCTTAGGTTGTTTACACCCATGTGGGCTATGACCATGTCATACTGGTACTTGTGGTTTAAAGACTTCAGTGCATGCACAGTCTGGTGGATCCTGGCTCCAGACAGACAGCTCACTGTAATCTTCTCCTTGTTAAGCCTGCTAAGAGGGACATCAGTATGTCTTACAATGCAATCCCTAATAACTAGAATGTTTGGCTGTGTGGTGTGTTGGGCTTGGAAGTGGGGCTGCTATGATTTCAATGTTATTTGTTATGTGAGGCGCTGTCTCTTTTGAGGGTGTGTGAAGCCATTGTGAGATGCTTTGAGGAGGTCTTGCAGGGTTGGGTAGATCAAATGTGAGTACATCCCCATATGTGGGTCTATGTGTTTGCTCCTTAGAGTTGTTAATAAATGTTTTTGGTATATTACTGCAACCTGGTTTGCAGTTTTTGTGTGTGTATTTGAGAGCTTTGCCTGTAATGACATTGTCTATCTAAATCTCTCACACAATGTGTTTGTGTGTTCTAAAATTAAATGGTTGTCAGTGAACATGAGGCAGTTACTACACTGCTTTAGGATGCCCATATCCACCAGGCCAGAAACAGAGATGACAGAGAAGCTTCAATCCATTATATCAGATCCTTAATAGATGCAAAGGAGTAGGTGAAAGTCATTTAAAGGTCTACAAGAGTGTTTAGTAGCATATTATAGGATGATGTGTAGTTATGCTGCCTCTGCACAAACTGCTAGCTCTTTAAGCAGCTATGAACAGTGGCAGACTATTTAGAGCATTTCTATAGAGGATTTTAAAATGGAGATATTTGAGTATATACAAGGCATGGGTAACTGTTTGTTCCACAAATGCAAGGTTTTTCTAGCTGCAGGATGAAAGACATTTACACAGTTAAGCCTTTAGGCCAATCAGATAAGCACACAACAAGCCTTCCACCAACAGTTCCCAACTCAGATAGCTTGAATCAACCCTATGCTGCCATTAGAGTGCAGAATAAAACCCTCTTAATATAAAACAAATTTGTTTTGAGTGCAAGTAAAGTAATAAATGCTTTACAACAAAAGACATCACTCCTGCCATATCCAGAGTCCTTGAAATATGTTCACCAACCCTAAGAAATGTTCATAAACACAAAAAATGTGCACTAATGAAGGAAAACTTCTACAAATACAAAAACCCTTTGCAAAACTTAGAAATATTTTGTAAAACTCAAGAGAACTTTGGCAAACTCTGAGCAGCTTTTGCAATATCAGAGAAGGTTAAGAAATATCAGGATACTGTTAAAACAACCTAAGAGCAGTACTGAAACAGACAGATGGCATTTTAACAAGTACAGACTGAAAAGCAATGATAACTTCAAACAAAAAACTTTAGAACAAAAAAAAAACACAAGCAAAACTGGCAACAAACTAGCAAACTGCTGTAGGCTGAAATAAAATGAAATGATGTAAAAAACAGGGGAGCGCAAATGGGAACTGCACAAAAATGACTTTCATTCCTTTAATGTAAACTTCTTTAGAGCTCAAGTGCAGCATAAAAGAATCCCTTATATACCTTAAACTCGTCACATGACCAAATACAATTAATTAACTTTTAAATTTCTCAAAAAATTAATTCGCATATATGAAAATTATTGATAACAATTAACTATGTAATCATATATTACAAAAACATGCTTAAAATAAATGTGTAAAAGATTACATACTCAAGAGGCAGAAGCATTTAATATTGTCTCATTAAGACCTGACATCTTATCAGCTTGCAAAACAAATCTGACAATTAAGCTCTTTAACCTCCAAAAAATTCTTAAAATGACTGCTATAAGGACTAGGAATTAAATAATCTATTACAAAATACAAACTTCTTAAAGTTGGTGCAAACTGAATAATGCTTATCCAAAGCATGCATTATATAACATCTTTATTTTTAATGACTGATAAATGCTCAGAAATTCTTGTGCACAATTTCCTAATAGTCTTACCTACATAAAAATGCTGACAAGTATCAAAAGTAGCTAAATAAACCACAAGATTTGAGTGGCAGCTAAATCTTCCTTTAGCCCATAATGGTGTTCCATTGTGCCTAAGGACAGCATTAGACCCTTCATTTACATATCTACACTGTTTACAATCAATACAACAGAACATACCCCATTTACTAATGTTGTCCATAATAGGAATGTGTTCAAAGAACTTCTTAGATCATAATTATTCTTGTAACTGAACCTAGGAGCCAAACCAAGCACATCACTAATGTACCTGTTACTTAAGATGATATCTTCCAATATGTGTTTAAAATAGTCCTTATATTGTAGGCATCTAACAAAATGGGTGAAGCAAATCCTTTTGACATCAATATATCACTGTGATCAACCAAAATCTGATTGTTAGGACTATTGGAATGGTGGTACCCATTCAAAAAATAGGAGAATATCTCATCTTTCTCAAACTCTTGACCTCACCAATTATGTTATCTAATAAGGGGTCAGTATAACTTCTATCAGCAAAGCATTTTTAGTTTACACCAACTTTAAGAAGTTTGCTTTTTTGTAAGATATTATTTAATTCCTAGTCCTTATAGTGGTGATTTTAAGAATTTTTTGGAGGTTAAAGAGCTTAACTGGCAGATTTTTCTGCAAGCTGATGAGATGCCAGGTCTTAATGAGACAATTAATATTAAATGCCTCTTAAAATGTAATCTTTTAGACATTTATTTTTATGTATGTTTTTGTAATATTTTGTATGATTATATTGTTAATTGCTATCAATAATTTTCATATGTGTGTATTCATTTTTTGAGAAATTTAAAAGCTAATTAATTATCTTTGGTCATGTGACTTGTTTTGGGTATATAAGGGATTGTTTTATGCTACACTTGAGCTCTGACGAAGTTCACATTAAATGAATGAAAGTGTTTGGCATCAGTTTTGTGCAGTTCTTATTTGTGTTCACCTATTTTTACATCATTTAATTTTATATCAGCATACACAAGTTTGCTAATTTGTGCTGCCGGTTTTCCTTGTGTTTTTCATTTTTCTTTTCCATTTTTTGTGTGCTTTTAGTTGTTTTTACCTTTTTTATAAATTCAAACAAGTCAATAAATGCAACACAGAACTGTTACATAGCACTGAGACAGAGCAAGTAAAAACAAAATAAATACACATATCAGTTTTCTAGGTCCACAGAAGGCTTTAAATGCAGTCCAAGGTTTTATAGTCATGACTGTCCAAGCCAGGCAAAGGGAAGCTCTGAATACATTAGCAAAGTCTCACAAAAAATGTAAGGCTTTTATACCAGCAGGATGAAAGACTTTTACACAGTTAAGCCCACAGGCCAATCAGATAAATGCACACAATAAGCTTTCTACCAGCAGTTCTCAACTTGGATGGGATAAATCAGCTCTCTGCTCCCACCAGAGTGAATAATAAATCCCTCTTAATGTAAAACAAACTGGTTTTGAGCTCAAGTGGAATAAATGCTTTATAACAAAAGGCAAAACTCCTGCAGCATCAGGAATCTTTGGAAGTAAGTTCAAAAATCCTGAGAAATGTTCCTGAATACAAAAAAGTGTGCATAAATGCAGGAAAACTTCTACAAGCACACAAAACCTTTGCAAAGCTTAAAAATATTTGGGCAAACTCTGGAGAACCTTGGCAAACTCAGAATAGGTTTTGCCGCATCAGAGGAGGTTAGGAAATATCAGGATACTGTTAAAATGATCTAAGAGCAATAGAGTAACATATAGATGGTGTTTCTTTAACAAGTGCACACTAAAAACAATAATAAATTCAATCAAACACAATACATAACTTTTAAATAGCACTGGGATAGTTAAAGTGCAAAAATCTACTTATATCAGCTTTGTAGATCCACAGAAGGCTTTAGATGCAATCCAAGGTCTTGTTGTCACAGGTGTCCAAGCCAGGCATAGGGAAGCTGTAAATACCTGAGCACAGTCTCATAAAAATTGTAAGGTTTTTATACTAACAAGATAAAAGTATTTTACACAGTTAAGGCCTCGGGCCTATCAGATAAACATACACTGTCTTCCACCAGCAGTTCCCAACTCGGATTGGTTGAATTAGCCCTCTGCTCCCACCAGAATGCAGAATAAAGGCTTAAGTCATGAAAACTGGTCTTGAGCTCAAGTGCAGTAAAAATGTTTTGGAACAAAAGGCAGAACTCCTACAGAACTCATCTTCTCATCTTCTCACTCTTCTCTGACTCAACTTAAGAGGATGCCAGGAATCTTCTAGGATAAACATTCTTAGAATCAGTCAGATATTCAGTAATAGATCATTAGGGCTCTGTTAGACACTGATAAAGGAGATTATAGGATGGAAAGACTCATAGTTAGAAAGAAAGACAAAATAGCTCAGTTTCACTCAAAGTTGGATTTATGTTTGTACTTTATAATGCACCTCAAATTGTATTCTTTCAGAGCTCTTCAAAACTAAAGTAGTAAACCTGTTGTATTACCTTATTATGTCTAAGTCATTCTTGACCACCTAAACTCAGTATTTCAGTAACAAAGAAGTAACCCATAGCTATCATATACATAATGAAAATATGAAATTTCATCTCCCTTTATCTAATTTACAGTTGTTCAGTTTTTATATAACCCTATTATGACATCAGCTTGAAATAATGTAACATTATCCAGACATTGTGCACATTTTCATTAAAATAGGTGAGCTTTATATTTTCATATTTTTATACTTTCAGGTGTTTAATATGTTAACATATTTTATAGGATTTTCTGTTACTACTTGGTATGTTGCTCTTCTTCTTATTCCATGTGAACAGTTTTATTATTCCTACTATTAGACTGATATGTACCTAGCATTTTGTAAAAGTTTTAAGAACACTTCATAATGTTAGTGATTCCAAAGTTAATATACATCTGATGTCCAAAGTTAGCAAATGAATCACCATTTGATACTTCATGTGAGGTCGTGCTTACATAATGATGCATAATCCTGGGTGGTTGTGTTGTATATTATAATAAATAAATAAATACAGACATAGCTACATACAAAAAATATCATTAGGGCTTCCCCACATGAATATTGTTATGGTTGTGTGTTTTGAAATTTCATATACAAATACAAACAAACTTGCTTGATTGTTTTAAACAGTACAGTGTCCATCACTCATATAGATATTCAAGGTATTTAGTAGGAAGTTGAGTGTGTCCATCAATTTGATCACTATTACAGCGAAAGCATGAAAGTGCTCACTAAAGTGATACTGTTATTTCAGAAATGGTGAATGCTAGTGTTTATTAAAATGCAGTTAAGAGGAAAAGAGCGATGCAGTAGGTAGAAACAATAAGCCTGTTTATAAAATATGTTCAGACATATAGGATTTAGCCATGTAGCAGAATTCTAGTCAGTTTTGTACTATGCATTTCCAATCCAGTGAGGAATTAATTTCTAAACCAACTGCAGGCATAATCTGAGCAAGAAAACAGCCATGACTTCACAAAATAATGGATTTTATGGAAATAGATTGTTAGTTAGAAAATGAAACAACAGCAATTCTAGACTCCAAATTGACCATGTGTATGTTATATAGAAAACTGAACTACATTGCAGTTTATACACTTAGGAAATAAATCTTATTTTGTTTTAGTCCTTTAAGAGCATTAGGATTAAATGAGAATAGAGGAGTTGAGACTGAAATGGTTGGATTCTTGGCAAAAACATAAGGTGTTTCACCTTACAAGTATGTTGGCTGCATATGACTCAGCACTTTGTAAGGCTCTAATTTGAATTTGTTCATAGATTGTTATTATTATTAAAATAAGCTGCAGTTAAATGGAATTCTCAACAGACAAAAATGCATTTTCTTTTCCATTTTAGGTGCCTGTGGGGCATGAATGATGGATTCTTAAGAAGATAAAATAGTCCTGCAAATGAGCTATTGTATTACTGTTCAAACTAATTGGAAATATTATGCATTAAAAATTATAGTGAAATGTGAAATCCATAATTAATAATGCTTTATAGCAACCATATTTTAAATTAGCACTTGACAGTTTGCCTGAGGTCTTCAGTTATCAGACACAACTTTGGTAAAATTGACAAACGCAGTTTTGATAGCACTTTAAAGTTTATATTAAACATAAAAAGGATATACTTTCCAAAGTAAAGTGCAACACTGTGAGGATAGGGAAAACCAGGCTGACTTACAGTACACTGCTTTAAAACTGCCAATATCCATTCATCATGTTATAACGTTTCTGTGTCAATGTCAATCTGTAAATCTGCAGACAGACCTATAAATCTTGTATAGCAGTAATGACAGCAAAAGCAAATAGAAAAAGTATATTAAATGCAATGCATCCCACACCTGCAAAAAATATCTAAGACAGCTGATTAACTCATTCCCACATAGTCTTTTACAGTTTGATCTTAAATGCATTTCAAATGCAGCTTCCCTTACCTTGACATCTAGGTTATATCACTTGTTAATAGGAAATTTAAGTGGCTGCTCCCTAACTGCAAGTGATGACAGAGTTACATAAATACACTAACAAGAAGGCTTCAAGTAATGCTATAGTTGAAGATTAAAGGGTGTAGAAACATGCTGCATTTTTTAAAGAAATAGAGGAGTATTTTACATGGTGCACTCAGGAGCACCCCCTTACTCCTGTTTTTTTTTTTCTTTGTATTCAAATGTAATTAATGACATAAGTTGTGTTACACTGCAGCTGTACAGGTATGCAGTAATAACATCAGTAACTCTCACTTTTCCTAGGCTTTCCTCCCTTTGCACCTTCTTATCTTCCAAACTCACTCCAATGCAAAAAAATACACATATGCACGCACGCGTACATACACACACACACACACACACACACACACACACACACACACACACACACACACACACGCAGTTTTATTGTGAAATTAATAACTACATGTGTTTTTATATTAGTAATTTATTTCCTTCTGCTTCATGCTCAGACACGCACGCACACACACACACACACACACACACACACACACACACACATACACACATACGTGTAGACAGACACACACACGTGCAGATGCCACACATGTAGACACACACATGTGCAGTCACACACATGTGCAGACACGCACACATAATGATTTCAATAATGCAAAATGAATAGGGAAATGTTTTTATATTAATTGTGCAATACCCTTTTGGTAACATAAATTGACAACAAATATAAGATAGTTTGCATGATGTGTCTTACTTATTACAGATTAATCAGAAGAGAATGTGCAAGGTTCGATAGTTAAAGTAAGGTATACTAAGCAGAGCACATATCAATGATTAGACTATACCTGCTTCTAATCCTGAAAAAAAAAAAAAAAAAAAAAAAACTTTGCAATTAGAAACATTGGCCAGAATATTCTGACAGGCATAAACAGCAGATGTATCTACTCATGGATATTTATTGACAGAATAAGGGTTATTATTGACAATTAAGAGTTATAGTAGAAGGAAAACTCCTGATGCAGCCAGTTATAAGGTAAGTTAATCTAAAACAATATTATTGGACACAGTTTAAAACTTAATAAGTCAGATAGTAAAGATATCAGAGACTCATGTTATATGTCTGAGAGCCACACTTTCTAAGATATAAACAAAGCCATTCATCATTGTTACTTATATAGTAAGAAATCGTTTTAGTTACATGCTGCAGTAGCGTTGTCGCCTCACAGTAAGAAGTTGTACTGTTCGATTCTCAGCTGAAGCGTCTTCTGTGTGGAGACTTGTGTGAATGGGTGTACCTTCGTTGAAGGTTGTGCGTCAGGGCTGGCAACTCGGTACATAAAAATCTACTGCCAATCATTAGTGGACCGGAGTTCCGCTGTGGCAACCCTTATCCGGGAAAAGCCGAAAGATACAACAACAACATTAAAAAGCAATGAATATTACTATAATTTTATTTAGATTTGTTTCAGGAAAAGGAAATATGCACATCAGAAATTCTGTAATACATGTAGCTCTGGTGTAGCACTGTCTCATAGGGTATGCGTGTGGCATAAAGAAAACATGTAGCAAGAATTACCAGATGAAACCTTGATATATAAAGTAGGGCAAAGGTGCACACTGCATGAGTTAAATTCTTACAGATGTCTGTATTTTATAACATTTTGTTGTGGCTACTATGGTTATATTTATCATAAAGTACTCACCTGTAAGCTCCTTATTATTATTAAAGATATGAGGAGAAAATAATTTACAATAAAATTAGTCAAATTTTATATGTTATGAAAAATGTATGGTTAAATTCGTCATTATTTAATTTCAGGAAAGAGTAAGGCAATTTAATGTCATTAAATACATCAGGAATGTACAATATGTTCTGGAATGTTGAAACAGAGAAAGGCATAATAAGTGACTCTTCAGAAATGAATGACACACTTAAGATCAGTTGGGAAGAAGGACTGGTATTCTCTAGTAATGAAAGAACTTAAACTTCTGAAAGACCCCCAATGGTTAGTCTTAGGTTGAAAATGTATAATTCAAAACAATTTAGGTGTCTGAGCTATGTGATACCTAGGCTATTTGAAGCTCATTTTAATGTTAAGAACTGTAAGTCTGTAAAAGACAGCTTTGTATTACCCGAGGATAGAAAAGAAGATATTTAATATAGCATAAGTATTTAGGAGAGGATCAAGCACAACTTCCATAGATGATTTTAAGAAGAAAACCTGAAGAAAATAAAAATATTTATCTTAATTATTGAGTGTTTTAGTAGCAGCAAGAAGCAATTTTTTTAACTAGGACTAGTTTAGTAATTTCTCTTACCTGTAACATTATTTCTCTAAAACCTATGAATATATCAACCTATGGACAGGGCTGAGTGATTATCATAAAGTAAACGCCTAACAAATTTATATAAAGTCAGCACGTAATTTGAAAATAGAAGATATTTCATTGTATAGTTTAAATTATGGAGGATATTTCTACAGGGTTGAGATACATACATAAAGTAATTAGACATCTGTAAAGGCAGCAATTAAGATAGTTTTTAGAGAAAAGGGCAACTAGAGTTAATTTTGCACAGAAATAATGATATTCAAAATACAGGCAAACAGTTAAAGAGAAATGGGATTTTTGGAAAGTATTGGCCTTAATGTTTATAGGGAATGAATGGGTTCATATGTTCATAGATTTATGCTAGGCTAATAATCACCAGGAGTTTTGTAAGCCTAGCAGTGCAACCCAACCCAATTTTGTCCTTGAGCACCTTGGATGCCTATATGGTGGGGGTATGTTAGTAAGGAGATAGCTAAGGGTTATGAGGGGGGTATGTCAGTTGGGGATTAAATTTACTTACTGTCATCCTCTGTCCATCAGATACATGGCAGCCAGGCCAGGCATGAATTTGTGATTTTCCATCCAAGGATCAATGTTTTGTTTGAATAGGGTCAGGGATAAACTCTGCTTCATGTGGATTGTGAGCTTATTCCATAGTCTAGGGATCCTTCTAAACACATATTGGTCTCTCCTGTATGTGCTATTTATGGCTCAGGCAAAGTTTACATCCTTAGATCTAATATTTCTGGTGATGTTTGTTTTGCAGAAGTGCAAGAGATCCCCCAGGGCTGGATCTGGGGATGCTTACATCCCAGCATAGATCACCTTTCAGTAACCTGTAGGAGACTGAGTACAGAGATAAGGCCTTAAGGTGATCTGTGTAGGACAGGTGAAGAACCTTTGAGGGTATTACAGATGTTGAAAGTGTCTGGTTAGGTTCATGCTAAAGGGTCATTGTACTCAATAATGGGTCTGATAAAGGCTGAAAAGAATGGTATTGGAACATCCTTGGACCTGAATACCATACCCTTACCTATGTGTTGGGTGACAGAGTGATTTTCTTACTATCTTGACTGTATGTTGGTCAAAGGCCAGATTACTGAATATATATGTTCTCAGATCCCTAACGACTGGGTCAGCTGTTAAGGTTGTTTTATCGATGGAGTTCCTGGATGATTTTTGAAAAGGCACTATAATGCATTTCTAATCTTTGAATTTTAATCTGGGACATCTGTGTTAGGTCCTCTTGTAGGATGCTGGTGTTGTGGGGGAATTCTATGGTAGGTCCCAATTTACAGTAATCTGTGAACTTGGGCAGCCAGAGGCCTTTGACATTAGCCCTGATTTCTGAGATGAAGATGCCAAACAGGAGTTGGTCTAAAGTGGAGCCCTGGGGTACTCCACTGCTGACCAGTCTCCTGTGGAGATGTTCTCACCAATCCTGACTTCTTGAGTCCTATCAGTGAGCCAGCCAGCAATCCAATTAGTTATATAGAGATTTATGCCTAGTTCTGAGAGTTTGTGAATAATACCTGAGTCGGGATGTTGTACTGAATGACTTGGCCAGATCAAGGTAGGTGGTATGGTCCATTTTCCCCTCATCCATAGCCTTGGTGACCCACTCGATGAAGTTTACCAGGAGGTTGATTAGTCAAGACCTTCTCTTAATAAAGCCAGATTGTGATGGATCCAATGTCTGTAGATTGCCAATGGCTTTGTATACCTGACTTGTCAGAGTGATGGGTCTGCAGTTCCTGAGGTTAGTTGAGAGTCCAACCATATGAAGAGGGATGACCACTGTCGCCCTCCATTCACATGGCATGCAACCTGTTTTGAAGCTGTGTTGAAGAGTACCTCATGTAGTTCTGTTAGGTTATTTTTTAGGGTATTTAGGAGGCATCCAGAGATACTGCCAGGTCCCATTGAAGCAGTGTTTTTGGCCTTAGTTAGTGCTGCCAGAACCTGCTCATTTTTGATAGTGGAGCAATATACTAGAAAGGATTTCACAGGAGACAGTGGAGGAATAGTTAGAGCTAAAGTTATCAGTCAGTAGATTCACTATGTCACCCTGGTCTGTGAAGGTTGTACATTTATGACCAGTTATGCACACTGCTGACAGGTGAGCCTGCAGGATTTTTGCAAGGGGGTGCAAACCCAGAACCCCCCACGCAGTCATTTCCATGTCCCATTACTTGGCTATTTCTCCCCAGTTGCCATAAATACTGTTCAAAACTCTCAATGTACATACTGTTTATGTTTTACTTCTACAATGATTACAGATATTTGGATTTAATTTACAACTTTTATTTCAAATTTTATAGCACAAACACTGATGGACATGTGCTAAATAAAGCAATAGTCTTATAATGTAAAAAAGACTTAGCATTAAAACTTCTCTACTTTTGAAACTCATGTTCACTGAAACAGCATTGAAATCCACATTCAAAGAAAATGCATGTGGCCAGTGGAGGGTTAAGTTTGCCTTTTGGCTGTTTTAATATCATAGACCTCTTGCACACATTTTTACGACCATACAAAAGTTCTTTGATTTACCTTCTTGATTGTATTAAGAATAATATATAATAATGGATTTATATCCCTTGTATAATACAGCACCACTTGTTAGCGTGTTTTAAATTTGTAGTTTTGAACATTTTTCCAGTAAGCAATGAATCCAAACATATGAACCAGTAATGACAAACTGTCCAGTTCAGAACATTTCAACCATAAAAGGCCACTCAGACTTCTGTCATTACAATCTACCAATATCAGTCAATATGTACAATCTCTGCAGAAGTAGAAATCATCTGAATAATTCCACATTAAAGACATTTGAAACTAATGAAGAGGGTGTTACTAGAAAAGAACTTTATATTTCAGTGTTTCATCTACAAATTCAATGCCTGCTGCCCTTGAAAAATAAATTGCCTGTGTTACATTAAAAAAAGGTAAGCTGGTATATTGCAATAGGGAATTGGTATCAAGCTGAAAAACAAGTTCATAGTTACTAGGCATCTCATCCAAAGGAGGGCATACTCAGGACTGCAGTATCCCACCCCCTTAAAATGCAAGTTTACATGCTGTAGGAGTAGAACCTGCAGTCCTCTGCATCAAGATGTAAGTAGCACTGCTTTAAAATTCTATGCCACAATAGTGATGTGATACCATTTGCTAAATAAAACAGTTGCACATTTTAAGCAGACTTAGCATGAGCAGCAGTAAACTTCTCTTCCCTTGAAGCTCACAATTCCTTGAAAATGCACTTGAAAATAAATTCCACCTGATAACTCTAACTAGGGCATTTCACGCTCTTTCACACACACACACACACACACACACACACACACACACACACACACACACACACACACACCATACCTCTCAATCTTATCACAAAGGCCCAAAACTAGGGACACATTTTGAAAGTTGCCATAATTAACAGGAGTTGTGTTAGAACGCATTTTCTGAAGACTATGAAGTCTGAAACTCAAATGCACATCATTATTTACTAACTTTAATCCTTAGCTCATCCCAGTGATTTGTCAAAAAAAAGAAGTTTTATGAGGAACAGACCAAAAATATAAGGGAAAAATCTGGGACATTCTGTGATACACTTATATCCTCCTACCTCCTTAGAAAGTGGGTAGAACAAGTTTTGCATTAATATGCATTTTCTTAAGGATATGAAGTCTAAAGCTCAAATGTCTTCCTTTATTTTCTGACTTCAGTCCTCAATGAAGTACCAGAAATATGCGATTTTATGAGAAACAAACCAAAAATATGAAGCAAAGATCTTGATAACTGCGAGGTATGAAGCCCCCTGCCTCTTACATACAATCCTACCTCCCTCTTACACACACACACACACACACACACACACACACACACACACACACACACACACATACACACACACACACACACACACACACACCCCTACACACACACCCCTACATTTACCTACCTCCTTCTTACATATACGCATGCACACCCCTGCCTACCTACTTCTTCTTACATCCACACACCCCCTGCCTACCTATTTCTTACACACACACACACACACACACACACACACACACACACACACACACACACACACACACACACACACACCTCTTAAACACTTACACACACTCACACACCTACCTCTTACTTGTACATTTGTCAGCAGTCCAAACATCTTCTGGAATTCAAATTCCATGCAGGCATGGAAGATGAAGACGTAAACCATTGGTCGCACAGACATAGAAGATGAAAATAAGTTGCAAACACCTGTTGCATCTGTGCGACTGGACACAAAGGGTGTTCTTAAAGAAGAACGTCCTTAAAAAAAAAAACAAAAAAAAAACAAACTTTTTTTAATTAAAAAAATTGAATTTCCCGGACACCCGGTTCCTGGGGGGTTTAAGTGTACCCCCTTGCACCTTACCTTTAAAGTTCTTGACATAGCTGAAGAAGGTCTTGTGATTGCCCTTAGCCTAGGAGGCTCTCTTGACCTCATAATTGGCCTTGTTGGATTTTATTAGACCTCTTAGATTCTTGTTTTGTTGACTCAGAAAGCTCTTGTCTCTGTGAGAGTTGCTCTTTCTTATTTTGGCCATGACTTTTTTCTTTTGTTATATACTCTGTTAAGGTAAGGATTCTATCAGTTTGTTTTTAGTGTTAGATTTGGGCTTACTTCTGGTAGGTACAGCAGCCTTAATGCTGACATTCACATATTTGCACAGGGTTTGTGTAAACAATTCGTCTTAGGTAGCTGTGTTCTTGTGGTCTGGAAAGCCATGAATTTTGAGAAACTATCACTTAATAGGATGCAGTTTGCTTTAGAATAGTTCCTAATTGTTCATAGGTTCATAGGTATGTACTAGTCTAACATGTGCATGTTAATGGGTTTAATTGAATTTTCTGGATTTATTTTTATTTCTCAGGAAACAGCTTTGTGGTCTGACCTCACTAATGAGGATCTGACACAGGAGGGGATCCAATGCTCTCCCATGATGGTGAGTACAGGGTCCAGTATGTTTGATCCTCTAATTGTTGTGTGCACTATCTCGTCCATGGTGTTTGTATCGATAAAGTCAAGGAAACATTATGCCAGAGTTACAGGCAGTGTATATTTCCCAGTCTATAGACAGATAGTTAAAGTCTGTCATGAACAGGGTATTTGATGGGATGGTGAGTGCCTCTAGCAGGTCTATGTAAGAGCTGAGATCTTCAGGAGTCATAGAAGGTGACCTGTAGCTGGCCAGAACATGGTACGGAACCTTGTCTGTGGAGACTTGGGAGAATCATCCTATTTAACCAAGCTGGAGTTGTATTTGTTGTTAATGTAGATTAAGACACCTTCACCTTTACCCTCTGTCTATGCTGTTGTTGGCCTAAATGTGTGGAAGGCACTGCAACCTTGCAAGTACTTTCCGTGGCTTTAAAACAAGTCTCGGTAACAGCACAAATGTCCACATTCTCTAGAATGAGGAGTTTCTTGTTTGGGCTTCTAGCACTAAGTAGTGATACCTTGAGGTTGCTTTGAATTTTTTTGTTATTTGTTATGTTGGTAGTTTTGCCATTTTGACATTGCCTAAAAATGGCTCTAAGGAGCTTGATAAAGTTTTAGCCAATATGCGAAAGCTCAAGGGAACAGGTGCAGACCATCCTTAGCAAAGTAACGTGGTCTGTTAACCATGTCCTTCCAAGCTGATTGATATTTGATCCCTATGGAGTGAATAAGTGAATGAATAAATGCCATTCACTAATAAGAAGCACTGTGAAATTAACATAATGTGAATGGATAATTTTAATAAGGGAAATGAAAGGAAGCAAGATACATGCAAAACTTAAGCAGAAAATGGATATTAGTCTAGACAAATTCCTTTGAAGTATCCAAGTGTAGAGATAGAGGAGATGGAAGAAGGCCAAAATACAAGACAGAGATGGGTATTGGAGGGAAGGTGACAAGAAGAAAGTAAGATTGCTAGTGACAGAAAGCAATACTGACTTAAGTTGGCTTTATTGTATAGCTGCTAGAGGTATGATTAAGATCTGCAGCAATGTTGATGCATATAAAGGGGTAGTCAGCTGACTGGAATTATGGACAGAAAAAGGATGGACTTATCTGAATGGTTGAAAATCCATCCATCCATCCTCAATCCCTTTTCCCATTTTGCACATGGAGTCGGGGTGTCACTTCAGCAGTGACAATCATCTCAAGCCAAGGTTTACACCACTGGGTGGCTAGCCCTATCATGGTAGTTCATTCATAGCACTCATTCTCCCACACACTCTCACCTAGGCCAATTTAGAGTGTCCAATATTAGTTCATAATTTAATGAATGAATGGATAGTGAGCAAGAAAGTAGGCTAGAATGAAAGAGAGAGAGAGAGATGCAAGTTAAGAAGGGTAGGTTATAGGATTACATTTTCATATGACACATGTTCCCCAGGAAACAAGAAAGGGGAGTATTAATATTGCTATTGGAGCTGACCAGGTTTCCACTAGATATAGCTTTACAGCTGGGATCATTAGGTGTTAGACTGAGGGGAAGAGGAGGAAAGGGCTGCTGCTCCTTGTATGGAGATAGTTGAAGTAATGACCTGGAATGTAAACAAATGAAATAATCCTATTAAACAGGTAATGAGTATAGGGGGCTGCTGCTGCTAGTATGGAGATAGTTGAAGTCATGACCTGGAATGTAAATAAATGAAATAATCCTATTAAACAGGTAATGATTATAGGCTGGAATCAACATTAGCATGTATTTATTTGTTGTAGGACACAGAGCTACCCAGGAGATAAATAAATAAATTAAAAGACCAAGGGCTGAAAGTGTTATAGGCATTCTGTATGATTGCTGTACTAATGAAAGGGAATTTAGGAAGTATTCCAGAAAGGGAAAACAGAACTGATGTAGATAGATGAGTTGCGGTTGATATCAAATGGAAGGATAAGGTTAGTTTTGGGAGATTTTTATGACCCCGATACAGATGAAGAACAGATATTGCTGGAATTATTTGTTGTAGTGACATTATTAAGGGAGGAAAGGATACAATAATACTGTGGGGAGATTTTAACATGGTGTTAGGTGCTAAAATGGATATGTTGCATGGTGTGTGTGAGGCACATAAGCTATTTAAGACACTTTTCCCAGGAAAATTACAGAGAAATAGGTGGGGAATTCAATAAAGCTTACATGATAATTTTTATCTTGTGTGCGTTGCAGTGTGATGCGTACATGGGCACTGCAAGTTTTAGATTCAGTAAGCTCTGTGTAGTGGAGCACAATTACAAGACGTGCACTTGTGCAAATATGTAAACTTTTGTAGAATGCAAATTTCAGCATAAGTAGCTAAAATTTATGCTAATGAAGCAAATAAACACGATTAAGTGATCCAACAAGCTATAATGAAACCATGTAGACTCCGTGTACGTGTTGGTAGTGAACTAGGAAAATTTCTGAGTACAGGAGTCTATACAGAAACAAAGGCATGTAAAAGTCCTGAAATATTGACTGAATTGACCTTAACAGGTGACACCACACATATTATGACCTAAGAACACTCTGTGGCAGCTAGATAATCAGTCTCCCCCCAAAAATTCCATTTTAACTGCCATGGCATAAATGTGCTTTTGGTCCCCACCCTTAACTGAAGAATAAACTTGTACTTAATGCAGGCTGCTAAAATGTTTAAAACTGATGAAACAGACCATTATAATGTACTGTAAGCATAATGTGTTATGTATCAAAAACATAAGCAAAGTAATACCCTGCCTTGTGTTTACAACATTGTGCTCCCATGCAGTTTCCTTGTCTACACAGCTACTAACCATGTAGATT
The DNA here is from genome assembly GCF_019279795.1 of Protopterus annectens. Lineage (NCBI taxonomy): Eukaryota > Metazoa > Chordata > Ceratodontiformes > Protopteridae > Protopterus > Protopterus annectens. The sequence goes on along the minus strand of NC_056732.1, from coordinate 549,820,155 downwards.
CCAGGCTGTTAGCATGGTCATTATGTAAATGAGGCCAAACATCAGTAGAGTTGTTGAATCACAAAAAACAGTAACCTCGTAGGGATGCTCACTTCGTGTAGGCACCTATACAGTGTTTTATTTTCCAATGGATGTCAACAGTGAGTGATGATATCAGAGGCATGTGTCAGCTTTCCTTTTTTTTTCTTAACATGTTTGCATGTTGGTGCGCTTAGCACACCTATAGGAAATGGAGCAATAAAAGGCTTGTTATGTAACTATTCATGTGGCAGCAGCTGTATGTGTAGGGCTACAGTCTTGATGGTCCTGGGTTCGAGTATAGGATGTATAAGCTTATTTGTACACTTTATGTTCCATGTTTGCATGATATCAGGAAAACAGAGATAAAAATATGAATTTTGCTTATGCTTATTTATGCACAAGTGCACTGAGCTGAGCAAAACGTGTGTTAAATTCATGCGAATTACAGCCTAAGCAGGTGAATTGCATCTTAATTAGTCAATCCCACACAGTGAACCTATTCATCAAATGTATAAAAGTATCCATGTAACCTACAGTGTTATCTTCTCTCAATACTTCATTACCATTGGAGTAGAGACTTGGGAATTATAACTGAGATAATACTATGAGCTGCTTCAGCTATTCTACATCTGTATGTGCTAGAGGCTGAAGCCAATTGCTGACAATAGGCCTAGGCCAGGAAGAAGAGTGTTTCCCAGTGGAATTTAAGGTATGTGTAGCCCTTAGAATCTTAGCTACAGGTACTTTTCAAAGACCAACTCGGGACATGATGGGTGTGCCACAGGCATCAACATCCAGGATCTCCACCAGTTCCTGGATGCTATGCTCATAAATGCCAGTGAACACATATTTTCCCCCTTCTGCTGAGCTGAGGAAAGAGCCAGCAATACCCAACAGGTCTACCATGTAGTGCACTACCCTGAAGTACTGGGTGCCATAGATTGCACTCATGTGCACATTAAAACACCATCTGGTGAGCAGGGTAGAATCTATATTAACTGCAAGGAACACCACTCCATCAACTGCCAGGTCATGTGCAGTTCCAAAGGGATTATCCTGAATGCGTGTGTAGCAACCACAGCAGTTATCATAACTCCCATATTTGGCACACATCACAGCTGTACCAGATGTTTGCTGGGGGGGAGGGGGCATATCACAGGGCCATTTACTTGGGGATGCTGGCTATACCCTGGAACTGTGGATGATGACATCCATCAGAAGTGCACAAACATCCACTGAAGAATGCCATAATGAGGAACACACTGAAACTAGAAACATCATAGACCATGTGTTTGGGCTGCTGAAGTCACAGTTCCAGTGCCTAGATATATCTGGTGGAGTCCTGCAGCATAATCTATGCACATGTACACAGATATTCACAGTATGTGCTATGCTCCACAATCTGATCTTGCAGAAACAGCTGCAGCAGGATCACAAGGTGAAGGGCCACACATCCCTCCACCAATGCCTAGGTCACCACAGCCACAGTCAAAGGAGGACTCTGAGGGGAAACCACCAGCTGCTGTCCCTTTAGGCAGACGTAGGCATGCTCAGTATGCCCTTGCTTTGGCTAAGAGACAATGCAGAGCACATTCACTAGCCACATAGATACCTAATACCTTTCTCCTACTCACATACATATATTAAAATTGATGCCAGGCAAGTCACACAACCTTCACCTATTAATGTATTGGCTGTATACTGCTTGCATCAGACAGAGTCGGCCCTGAACTAAAGGTGTTTCAGCTGCTGCAATTACAAGGTAAGTCCTAAGCCTAGACTGTATTCCTGAAGATTATTATGCCATATCCTTGTATCTCTTAACTTGATTCAGCAAGCAAGTAAATGGTGGTTGATTTGTACAGAAATGACATTAATATGGGACTACAGGCACTTATTTTACTAAATATGTGTCCATTTATAATTAGTAGGCCTCAGGCATGAAACAGTCACACAGTCATACCTCTGCAAAATACTGGTAAATCATTCAAGAGAGATAAGTTAGAAAGTGAGGCTACACATTGCAGTTTCTGACTTCAGACTTGTTTGTGTCATAACAGTAAGTGCGCTCTGTTCCCCCACCTCCCAAAAGGAGTGTACCCTTATACCTGCTGTGAAGAAACTGAAAACACTGTCATCTGTGTTAGCATGTCTAGCAGGAGATTTGTGCATATTCTTAGATTAACTTGTATTGTATGCCAGCATGCCTGATTGTGAAAATGTAAATACATTTAAAATGTTGAGTCTTTTCCTGTTTAAACAGAATGCTTAAATAATCTGTCACTGCTTAGATATACTTCTAATTGTGCATGTTTGAGAGGGACATACTTAAGTACAAACTGTAAAGAATTAGCTGTGTAGTGAGTGATGTCTTTGGAATGTTCTTTATTGCTAAGAGATGATCTAAACAGCTGATTGACAGAAAAATAATTTATTTTACAGCTGACTGTTATATTTTGAAATTAGACAGTTGAGACTGAGAAACTGTGCAGTTTGTCAAGCACTGAGCAGTCAGTTGACACCAGGAAAAGAGAACTCACCAAGAAAATTGTAAGCTTGCCTTGGCCTTGCTGTTATATCTTAGAATAGATCAGAGACAGTATTTCTTTAGTTAGATCAAGAAAGTTAGTCATTAAGATAGAGTTTTTCTTGAATAATGGACTACTATCCTGCTGTTTGATTTACATTTCTGGTGAATGAATTCTAATGTTTATTGAGAGTTATTGATTTTCAATTTTGTAATCATTTTTACTTAAATGTTTTTTATTATTTTACATTATGGCTGGAAACTGGTGTTTTTCTTTAGAGATTAGAGAGTGCTTCTACCTGTTTGATACTCCTTAGGCCAGAGGCCTGGCTGTTCTGGTCACAGCTATCATTTATTTTGATAATTCATTTTCATAATTGGACCCTCAGATTGGTGGCAGTGTTTCTGTATTTATTTTGGAAAAGAGACACAGATGGAAATCTATGTCAGGCTTTCTCAGAAGTGTTTCGATATGTGAGATTTTGAGTGTGAGTGTATCAGAGGTCTTAAACTGGGACACTTTGTTCTGAAATCTGTAATAATAAAAATACATTTGGGTGGACAGAGGTATATAGTCCAATCCCAGAAAAATAGAGCATGTTCCTTTTGTGCTGTTAGGGGAAGATTGTGAAATATTACTTCTGTTTAAGTGACAGTCTCATATTGGAGTCAGTAGTGAGGATTGAAGCTGCTTAGTTACTGACCCAGGATAGTAAGGGATGTTAAATTAATCGGTGGCAGTCTGGTGAGGTATTGGCTAGATGTCACATTAATTGGTGCCAGCAGTGTGGGATTTTTAATTGGATTCCAGTAGTCTGTGGGTAGTTGTCATTAAGGTGTGCACTCTTGACAGCCATAAGGTAAATATTTAGAATTTCAGTTCATCACCATTTTATTTATTTTTTAGTTGGATTTAGCAAGCTGACAAAAATCCAGTTGGCTAAGGAGTGTGAAGCCAGAGGATTGGTGCATGCCAACCTGACTAAGGAAACAATGATTTTAGCCTTGGTTACAGTCACAGCTCAGACCAACCGGTCGGAGGATATCCAGTTTGGAGTTGGTGATGTGCAGCGTGCCAAGATGGGACAGTCCACATTCCCTTCAGAGGGCCTGAGAATCTGTCTAGAGTTAAGGAAATTGGAACTGGAGGCTGATGAGAGAATGCAATGCCTGGAGGCTAAGGAAAGAGAGAAGCAGCTCCGAGATGAACTGGGGGCTGTGGAGAAACAGCATCAACATGAAGTGGAGATCAGACATTTAGAAGTTGAGGAGAATGAGAGAATGTGCTGGCATGAAGTGGAGCTTCTTACCCTTCGAGAGGGTCATGGAGGTAATGGGGAAAGGAATAACCAGACCCCAGAAGAGGAAAAGGTCAGTAAACTTTTTCCTCAGTACAGGGATGGGGATGACTTTGAAAGTTTTATTCATATTTTTGAGACGGTATGTAGACAATGTGATGCTGACTGTGACCTCTGGGGTTGGCTCCTGACTCCCTTACTCCATGGTAAAGCTGTTCAGGCTGTAGAAAAGATAAATGATGTTGATTGTTTGAATTATGAAAAAGTGAAATGTTGCTTGCTTGACTGTTTCCAACTTACACCTGAATCTTATAGGAAGAAGTTTTGTGAACACAGATGCAAGACTATTGCTGACTTAAGTGCTTACTTTCACAGAAGGCTGAGTGGGTGTCAGGTCACTACTTTGGAGGTACTGGCAGACCTTTTGGTAAGGGAACAAGCCCTTGGTACTTTGCCTGATGACATGAGAGTCTGGTTAGCAGACCATGAGTGTAACTCTGCAGAGGAGATGGGGAGAAAAGGGGACCTCTACTTGGCAAACAGAGCACCACTATATAGCAGAGAGATACCCAGTGCTGTACATGGACACAAGAGAACCCATGGCGGCAGGCTAAACCACTCTAACAGAGTACACCAATATTGGGGGAACTACTAATCCAAGTGCACAGTTAGGGATTACATGTTTCAAGTGTAACCAGAGGAGACACATAGCAGTCAAATGTCCATTGAGGCAAGGTGAGAAACAAAAGGTGAGGGAGCCAGCAAGTGGTGATGACAAACTGCCAGAGGTAAGTTGTTTAGAAATAACTGGGGTGCCAAATTATCACCAAAATTTATATCCAATCTTAGTAGATGGTAAACAGGTAACTACTAAGAGGGACACAGCTTCTGATATAACCATAGTGAGGCCTGCAGTGGTTAGAGAATAGCAGTACTGGCTTGGGCAGCCCACTCCAGTCAGAGCACTGGGAGGGACCCCGTTCCAAACACCTTTGGGTAGGGTTCATCTTGACTGGGAGGGGTGGAAGAGAAAGCAAGCAAGTAGGTGTGTTTGAGGATATTCCTGCAGATGTCCTGAAAGGGAATGACTTTGATGATGCAGTACCTTGTGTACATGCAGTGACATGCAGTCAGGCTTGGAGACAGGCATGTAGGACGGGTAGTCTTGGAGAGACCCAGAAAGATTTCATACCTGATGCTGGGACTGGAGTGGTGGCTGTTTCAGAGAAGGTGCTATTTGATAGCAGTAAGTCTGAATGTGAGCCATAGCTGCTGGTGGGTACAGGTACTGATGTTCCCTTGGACACAGTGACTATGAGGATGGAGGTGAGTGGTGTTACCCAGAGTGACAGTGAGGCACAGCTGTCGGAAGTGACATGGCTTCAAGCAAAAGGGAGCTGTGGAAGGTTACAAAGGTAGAGTGTAGACAGACTCAACCTATGGATCCTATGTTACAAAGCTTGAGGGAGATGGCTAAGGAGGCACCTGAGGCTCAAGGAAGAGGGGAGTCAGTGTACTGGAACAAAGATTTGTTGTATAGAGAATGGACTCCTGGAGGTGGGCTGGAAGATGAAGTGATATGGCAGTTGGTAGCGCTTAGAGTTTACTGTCTGCCAATCTTAGCCATAGTGCATGACATTCCTTTCTCAGGTCACAGGGGCATAAGACATACTAAGAGACGTACTATGCAAAATTTCTATTGGCCCAGGATTGCAAGGGATGTGGTAGGATATTGTCAGACTTGTGAACAATGCCAAAAAGTTGGTAAAGCAGGGGACAAGGCTAAGGCTGTGTTAAAGCCTTGCCTGTTATCGAAGAACCATTTCAGAGAGTGGCCTTGGATATTGTGGGACCCCTGAGTACTCCAAGTTCTACAGGAAAGAAATACATCTTGGTGATAGTAGACTATGCTACCAGATATCCCGAGGCAGTGGCTCTGTAATCTATTGAGCCAGAGAATGTGGCAAATGTTTTGATAGAAATCTTCAGCAGAGTAGGTTTTCCATGGGAAATACTGACTGACTGAGGTGCCAACTTCATGTTAGACCTGCTGACTTGTCTGTGGAAGTGTTGTTGGGTGAAACATCTAAAGGCCACCCCCTACCATTCACAGACTAATGGAATTGTGGAGACGTTAAACTCTACATTGAAGACTATGCTATGGGCATTTGCAGACTAGTTCAAAAGAAAGTGGGACAAGTATTTGTCCCATCTGTTATTTGCATATAGGGAAGCACCACAGGAATCTACAGGTTTTTCATCCTTTCAGTTGTTATATGGGCATAGGGTGAGGGGGCCTTTATATTTAATTCGAGACAAGTGGGAAAGTGAGAGTAAATCTCACAAAGAGTCTGTTGTGGCTTATATTCTCAAACTGAAAACACTGTCATCTGTGTTAGCATGTCTGGCAGGAAATTTGTGCATATTCTTAGAGTAACTTGTATTTTATGCCAGCACGCCTGATGTGAAAATGTAAATAAGTTTAAAATGTTGATCCTTTCCCTGTTTAAACACAATGCTTAAAGAATCTGTCACTGCTTTGATATACTTCTAACTGCACATATTTGATGGGGGCATTCTAAAGTACGCATACTGAACTGTTGTTGTAAGAGCGTTATTACAAGTTATCGTTTGCTTTAACATTTTATGTGATTTTAAAAGTTTGTGGAATAAACTGCTTGGACCGAGTTACAACGTCCTCTGGCACTTGTTTATTGTACAAACGGTGGAGAATCAACTGAGCAGTGAGTGATGTCATTGGAATGTTCCTTGTTGCTAAGAGATGATTTAAACAGCTGATTGATAGGAAAATAATCTTTTTTACAGCTGACTGTTATATTTTGAAATTAGACAGTTGAGACTGAAAAACTGCAGTTTGTCAAGTACTTAGCGGTCAGTTGACAGCAGAAAAATGTAAGCTTGCCTTGCTCTTGCTATTATATCTTAGAGTAAATCAGGGACAGTATTTCTTTAGTTAGATCAAAAAAGTTAATTATTAAGATAGAGTTTTTCTTGAATAATGGACTACTATTCTGCAGTTTGATTTACATTTCTGATGACTGAATTATAATGTTTACTGAGAGTTATTGATTTTCAATTTTGCAATCATTTTTACTTATTACATAGTTTTCATTGTTTTACATTCTGGCTGGAACCAGTGTTTTTCTTTAGAGATTAGAGAGTATGTCTACCTATTTGATACTCCCCAGGGCACCTCAAGGCCAGGCTCTTCTGGTCATATATATAATTTATTTGATAATTAATTTTCATAATTGGACACCCCTTTTGAAGGGCATGAAGACCTTCTGATTGGTGGCAGCATTTCTGTATTTATTTTGCGAATGAGACACAGCTGGAAATCTGTGTCAGGCTTTCTCATAAGTGTTTGGATGTGTGAGATTTTGAGTGTGAGTCTATCAGAGGTCTTAAACTGGGACACTTTTCTCTGAAGTGTGTAATAAAAAGTACATTTGGGTGGACAGAGGTATATAGTCCAGTCCCAGAAAAATAGAGCTTGTTCCTTTTGTGCTCTTAGGGGAATATTGTGAAATACTACTTCTAAGTGACAGTCTCATATTATAGTCAGTAGTGAGTATTGAAGCTCCTTAGTTACTGAAACAGGATAGTAAGGGATGTCATATTAACTGGTGGCAGTCCAGTGAGGTATTGGTCGGACGTCACACCTGCCATAACAGTAAGTCAGCTTTGCTATCCCCCACACCCACAGTATATGCGTGCTTTTGCCACAGTTAATGTCCTCTCACATTTTAAGGACAATTTTATAGAATTACATACACATTGCATGTGTTAGGTAATGATGGGTCACCAAAAAAAAACATCGCACATGTAAGACAGAGATGTATATTTATAACTATAATTATGACAGATTGTGTGACTACTAACTGCTCTATGTCCAAATATAATACAGAGAATTACTTCAATATACAGTCCATGGTTTGATAGCAGTGTACAGTCTTATGCAGCTGGTTGTGTGATTAATGACCCCATTTCCATGCTGGGAAGCTGCATCTGTGGCAAAGAGTATTAAGGCAGCCATCCTGTTTGCTGAAGCTGTATTGGTGTGAGAGTTCTAATCCCGACATAAGTAGAAAGTTTGGGTGTATACTATCAATTGGTAATATGTTTTAACAGACTTTGCTTATGTGTACCATGCTTTTAATATTTATTATCCTCTTTGTCTTGTTTTGATCCTACATTTGCATGATGTGTCGTGTCTAGAAAACATTTGTACCCTGGTAACTGGAGTTGTACACTAGGACTGTATATTTTAATTTAACTGTTTCTGGCCTAATTTTGTCATTTTCATTAACAGTGTTTCATTGTTTTAGCTGCTTTATTCTTGATTTTGTGCAGAGAACTATCTAGCAGAGCAGATCTTCTACAACTCAACATAGCTGGGCAAATGTCAGTTAAATGATCCCACTTTGGATAGACCTCCTACTGTACACCCCATATGTTAGTCCCCCCAAACTAGCACCATATCCTTTTCTCATTCTTTATGCAGATACCAGTATCACACCTCACATTACGAGCTGTTAGTGTCCCTGTCTTACATCTGCTAGACTAGTTGACATGTCTTTATTGACTCAGTGCAGATAATGACTCAGGCCTGTACTACGACATCAGTGAAGTACCATCATGGGTGGAGGTACTCTCCAGTAACCAACAGAAACATCAGAGACATCCAAGACACAAGCATGGTACACCTAACACTAAACCCAAAGCACACAATACATAAAAAAGGAGCATCAGTGTCTCACACAAGAAGTGCCCAAGGCAATAGTTATGTATTGCAAAGGTTGTCCTTACAGTTGATTGTACAGCGAGCCATACACCTGCCCCACTCTCCAGGTTAAACAAGAAGAAATGTAGGGTCAGCTCTGTGTCACAAGTACTTGTCACATCACACATGCAACCAAGTCTCTCCACAACAAGTCCCACTATTAATCCATCATAGTTGGTGTTGTCTTGCACAACTTGAGATGCATCTCTAGGGAATATATGGAGACAGACATGATTGAGCTCTCTAAATATGTATCCCAGGCATATATTTCCCTATGTTTGACCAGCATTATAAACTCACCTAGGATAAGAAAACAATATAAAGAACAAATGATCATCTGAAATTGTTTATTTGTCTGGTGTCATTCTAAGGGGCTCCAGTTCCTGTCAGTGTGGAACGACATTGCGGATGGACCACACTGCTTTGAAAGATATGGACTTCACCTAGCACCTCTAGGCTTTTGTTTGCTGGTTCAGACATTTGCCTCCACCATAATGCCTTTATTAGGCAAGGTCACAAAAGCAGAAGTTACTATGTGAAAATATATAACACCAACAAAGTGAGTGTCATGCTGATAAACTGCCGGAGTTAACATCAGAAACTTCACTCTCTGTTATCATTTGTCCCAATGGAAGTGGTGGACATCTGTGCAGTCATAGAAACCTGATGCAAGGCTGCAGTAAGCAGCCTGGCCTTGCAAGAATTTAATGCCTTCCACACATTCAGACTGCAATTTGAAGTTGTGGGAACCACATGAGGTGGTTTATCTCTCCTCATTGAGGATAATTCCTCCTCTACAGGTGTTGAAAATATAAGTCTATGGAGTTAATGAAACTCCAATATACTGTGGCTAAGAACCCCCTAAATGCTATTACCACTTATATGTCCCCTTCCATGAACAAGAAGGGCCACACAGCGTATTTATAAGAACTTTTAACAATTAAAGTTGAACAAAAACAACCTACTGAGGGATGATTATAACTAACTACACTGATTATGAAACTTATATGAGGCCAAACTCACTTGCACAATAATTCCTGAACTTTGATAACACATATGCCATGGAACTAAGACTGCACCATTCCACAGGTGTCTGTAATATTCTAGATCTAGTCCTCACAGATAGCATTGGCCAGTGCAACCCCTCATGTGTACGGCCTGCACTGCTTCAATCCAACCATAAAATAGTTTTTTCATAATGTGCAATAGGTACAGAATTAAAAAATGAGAGCTGAACATACATCTTTCTAGCTAAATTCACCATCCTAAAGGATGGTATAATAATCTTCCACACTCCAGTTTCCACAGAGGACACTGAGAACTGTATTAAGGTATACCCTGATGTCCTGTATAAATATCTACCCATATGTATAGACACAGAAGTACTCGATAGGATCAAAGAAAGATCCTTAAGAAAATCATAACTATGCTGATAGATGTCTGACATTACTTGATTATACAGTAAGTGAACGAGCCTGATGTCTGCAAATACAAATGTTTAAATCCCACACTGGAAAACTAACATCCCCAGCCTATACAAGACAATAGGACACCTTGTAAAATCCCCATAAAGCATCTATAGGAAATATGTCAAACCATAGCCAAGGATAACAATAAGACTTTCCTCTGCTACAGCTGCAACATCAAAGGTATAACTCAGATGTGTACTGAATTAATTGTGGATGGTGTTGCACACACTGAACCTTTGTAAATTGAAAACCAGCTAGCAGACATGCTTGGATAAAAAATATTCCCTAACACACCCACAAGCTTAACACAACACATCTTCAGCATCACCTCCAACCTCCCTCTACAACGAGCAAGTAAGCACTGCTCTCTCCAATAGTAGGAACACAGCTTCCATGGGAACAGATGGCATTCCGACATGCATTTTTAATGTTCTTAACCAGCAAACTACAGCACCTGGCACCCTATACAATCACAGCCTGAGTATGGCCTTTATCCACACAGATTTGAAATCAGCAACCTATTTCCCCCTACACAAAGGTGGATCAGCAACATACACATGTACTTATAGTCCCTTAAATTTCACAAGATTCAACTGTAAGACAATGGAATGGATTTTCATGGATGTGAGATATAAGAAGAGAGTTGACATCTAAAGACTACATCTGTTCCAGCATGGTTTCCTCAAGTGAAGACTGTGCATGCTAAAACTGTTGGTATTCAGTAATGTGACCACAGACATAGCATGTGTGCAACTCATTGATTAGGTCTGTCTTGACTTAGTCAGTGCCTTCCACTAAATTTGACATATGTGTATCAGTGAGAAGTGATGCCAGGTGAATATCAACTGCTATGCTGTCTGCTGAGTTGCAAACTGGCTCATAAGGGGTGGTCGCTGAGTGTCAACCTCTGTGTCATATTCAAAGTAGGAGAGTTCACCTCTAGCAGCAGAACCATCACCCATGGGTTACCACAAGTGTTACTGCTGTATCCATTCAAGTTCACCACGTATGTTTCAGAAGTTCAGACCAAAACAGAGTGTCTGTGGCTAGCCAGTTTTCTGACTGAAGGACACTTAGGTGCTGTCATTGTATCCCCTAACAATGAGTGCTGTTCAGAAAGGACTTATACAGACTAATGACAATTCTGTGCTGCTAAACGACTGTCATACAAATGCATTCCTTTGTTATTAACAATGTTCCAACTTATTATGACATAACCCTGAATACCCTAGAAAACAATTATGTATAGATAGACCTGGGAACACAAATAACCTGCAACATGTGTCTACTGTGGTGAGGAAGGTTTTCTACATATTGCATCAGATTAGCAAAGCAATTGCAGCAGTATCACATTCAGTTCTTATTCCCCTATAGTCATCCTGCTTCAGGCCTACTCCTAAATATAATGCTCCCTTTGCTATGCAGTGTAACAGACACTTGCAGAAACTTTTCAGACCTCAGAGATGTACAGGTAATATATATCAGGCTGGCAAACATGTGTCTAATATGGACAGACTGATGTAGCTGTCACTGTACTCAGTATGATATATGCTGCTTCAAGGTGACATATATATATATATGCCTTACAGTGCTAGCTGTGACCCAGTTATGATGGAAATCATGCCCCTACATATGTCATTTGGGACTACAGTCAGCTGTTCAAGGGCCACCAATGTAGGCTGATATATATATATATATATATATATATATATATATATATATATATATATATATAGGACACGTTGGAGAGATAGATACACCTCTCATTGGTTGCCACACATCTGGAATAGGCTTCAAAATCACATCAAGCCAAGCACCTCCATGACACTGTTTCATTACAGCCTGGATGACTTGATGTGAAACTGTTTGCCCTGCATTACCCCTGCTTCTCACCTGGACATGGGTAGTCCTTCCTAGACAAATCTAGCCCATACATGAACTCTGACATTGAATTTTGTATTGTGATTTCCTGGCTAAGCTTTTAAACACCATCAGGTCAATAGCCTAGTAACATCCTATGTACCTATGAAGCTATGGTGCTGTACATGCCAGACATACTGTTATACTGTATTACTGCTTTGATGAGAGTTGACTACAGTGCATACCTAAAATCCTGATATCTGGAGCTAATGATGTGACTTCTGAAGTGCACTACAACTCTGTCATAGAAATTACAGGGACAATTTCAAATTGTATGATACAAATTTCAGTTGTTAACTTTACAACTCTTACAAGAGCATCCACTGTAAAGTAGTGAAATGATGATGGTGGCATTTGTATAACTGGCCAAGTACAATATAACTGACACAATCATCAGTTCAACACCGCACATGCAGATGTAATCATAATTTATGTAAATAGTCACCCTGTGTATCAGACACATAGCTTTACTATTGCTGAATCCAAAAGATAGAAAACATGGATATGGTACAGTTATCATCACTTGCACAGGGTGTTGTGTGGGGGAGCAGGAGGCCTAGGTTGACACAAAAGGTGTGTAAGTGTGTGTGAGTAGGCAAGATGGACCATGAAAATGTTGTTTTGTGTGTCTGTAGGTGCCCTCAGTGTAACATTGGTGTGTGAGTGTCTGCATACACACAGCCAAGCTCAGTGTTAGCTCTACTTGTCTGTATGTTGGATAGTTGTGAGCTGTGCATAGTAGAGTTGATATTTCATCTTTGTTGCTCCCAACCATGAAAACTGGCTCTGCCAGGAATTGCACTGGCATCTCCATGCCCAAGATCAGATGCAGGGCTACTACCTGCAGGTGAGTGATGTCTGCTGAACATGCTCCCAACATGGGAACATCCAGGACCATGACTCCATGGCCTGCCATGTCTGGGTGTGGACAGTACACTCCCTGATGGAGCAGTGGAAGTACTACCACTATGGGAGCATGATTGGACATGGCCATGTTGGCTCAAAGCAGATGTAGTTGCTGACCTACACCCATGAGGCTGATGTTCCCCTCCCAGCAGACACTCCATCACAAACAATGTGTGTTCCATGACAGAAATTCCACGCTCCATCCCAGACACACCTTGCTCCAATGTGTTATAACATGGTGGAGGCAGTCACAGATGTGAGACTGGACCACTTCCAGAACCCTGAGCATTTGTCTGAAGTGCCTTTGTGAATGGCACATACATATCGTTACACATGAAGAGACACCTGCACCAGGTGGAGGAGGGAGTGCAGGCCTCCTCTGAGCACCCCTATCGTGCCTTCTGTGTAGCACCTTGCCAACAGTTTGGCTATGGCCACAGTTAACAAGCTCTGAAGCAGCAGTAGCTGCACTTCCCTGGTCAATGTTCTCGGCCTCCAACTGTCTAATATCTATGGCCTCAGTGGAATGGGGATGCGTAGGTGTACTGGCTGTGTACGGGGACAATGAGGGGTGGTCGCTGAGTGTCAACCTCTGTGTCTTATTCAGCCTCTGCAACCCCTGTTGGCTGTACCTCATTTTGGCCACCATCATCATCAGAGTTTGATGAGACACACTGACATCATGTGGCACAGGGAACACAGAATCCCTTCCATGATCACATGTGATAAAAGGTAGAAACACAGGAATACATTAATACCTGCACTACTATTCTGCAATATATGCTAAACAATTTACACTGCTGTCACTATTGCAGACAGCCATACCACTCAAGCTCTTATAGCAAAAAATCTGGACAAAGCCATAAATAATCAGTGAACAAAGCCCCAAGAATAGGGACAGTTTTGAAATATTGCTCTTACAAACTTAGAAAGTTGATAGAATAACAGGTTTTGCTTTAGCATGACATTTCTGTAGAGTATGAAGTCTAAAACTCAGATGTCTGTCATTATTTTGTGTCGGCAATCTTTAATGACTTGTCAATAATTTGCCAGAAAAGCAGTATGATATGAAATGTGGACCAGACATATGAGTCCAAAATCTGGACGTTCAGCAGATATTAGTACAGTTGACAGATATGCAGACAGTACAGCAATACATACAGCAGGCCTGAGAGGACACATTATCAGATATCTTGGAATTTATCTATAGTACTGACATAAATGTGTTATGCTTACCAACTGCAGGAGCCCTATGTTTCTGCATTCCTGACAGTCCTGAAATGAGTAAAGGAAGAGGTAATGACAACATCACCACATTTAACAGTATGACAGGGGTAATACCTTTACTCATCTATATCTGCAGTAACTGAAATGTTAACAAGAATGTGGCTGACAACTTCAAAATAAGCTTAAAACTGCAGCTATCTTAAAAAATACAATCCAAAATCAACTTGACACACACATATAAACTACTGATACTATTTCAGAATGTCACAGTATTCCAATGATGATCTGAAAAAGCATACCTGGAAGCTCCTCCTGAGATGCAGGTGCCCACATCCAGAATATACTCGGTCATTGATTGCTGGGAGCTGTCCTGTGTGGCAATGTTTGCCAGGAATTCCTCTGTGGCAGTGAGAGGGGGTTCTTCAGCAGACCCACCACCGTTGATTTTGCAATCACGTGCCACTGCAGCTGCAAGCCTCCTTGCAACTGTTATCATATTGGTGGCTCTGTGATGCACCTGCTCATAAGTGTGACTGTGTAGCCCAATATCATTTATGTTGTGCACTAATTTGCCCACAGGGCTGTATGCTGAGCCATATTGGCCTGCTCTCTGGACAGCAGTATTGCATGATGTTGACGTAAGGCCTCTTATGACTAAGTTATTCGCAGCCTCGGTAAATGGGGGCCTATGTTGAATAGACATTTTGTGTCCTAAAAGACAAAAAAAGATAACACAAATAAGGATCACATAAGTACAAATAAACTGTTTACAGATAAAGCAGTAAAGAAAGGCTGTCAGTTTTCCCCACTTGATAGACTTTAAATATTCAACAGGGGTCAAAAACTAATGGGGGATACAAAACAAGGAGAGTAATAAGAGAAACATAGCCTTGTTTGGGCCATAACAGATACTCAGCTGTGATCACCCACCCAAAATAACAGTCCATTCTAGTTTGTGCCATAGCAGGAACTCATATTTGTTCCCCACTACAACAGAATAACAGGCTAAGGACCAATTGTGCTAACCAAACAATATTAAAAGAGTTATCAAAGGACCTTTCCATTAAACGTGCACATAGTTACCACACAGCATTATAATTTCAGCCTACTCTACATCCTCTTTAACTCTGAAATGGCTGATAAATAAGGTCATGCCACGATTACAGTTCTAAAAAAATGGATACAGATTTACTTTACATTATGTTTAACTACATTCCAGCATATGTATTATGTAGGTAACAACATGGATACATACCTGCTGGAGTACAATACTCCACTGTAGAAATACACTGTTCAAAATAAATGCGTCACTGAGTTAAACAATCCAATAACTCTCATCCACATCAGTTTGCCTAGCTCCACATTTGCCTTTTTATAATGGAGTACATTAGTAATGGATTGCATCTTTCTCAGTCTATGCTTCAGAGATGCTAATTACAGCATAAGCAGCTGAACTGCATGCTACTCAACTAATCTTGTTGAGCTAGTCAACAAGATATAAAGCATCAATGTGGACTCCATGCTGTTTTGTTATGCGGATTGGGAAAATAGTGGAGTACAGACACAAAGTAATCACAGATTGTTAGTATCTGCTGCTTTTTCAATACACTTGTCTGTGCTACAGGCTGAAGCCAATGATGCTGCTTCTGCCAATAGCCACAGACAGAGAAGGTGAAGACTTTGCAAGCCAAGGACATAGTACAGGAACTGTGCGACCTCTGGCAGCCTTGACTCAGAGCTAGAGCCAAATGGAGGGAACTCATCACAGTGTAAAATAAGGTATGTGTTGAACTTAGAATCGTAGCCACAGCTACCTTTCACAGACCACCAGGGGAAATGCTTGGTGTGTCATAGGCATCAGCATCCAGGATCTTCCAAACATTCTGCATGCTTTGCTACAACATGGCAGAGAGTACATATATTTTACCATTAGCTCTGAGGAGAGGGTCACAAGAATACTACAATTGTACCACGTATCACACAGCCCTGAAGTAATGTGTGGCATACATCGCAGCCATGTACACATGAAAACAACACCTGAGGAACAGGGTTGGGTCTTCAGTAACCATAAGGTCTACCACTCCAACAACTGCCAAGTCATGTATAATGGCATGGGAATCATCTGTAATATGTGTTCTGGCAACCCTGACCCTTAACATGGTTCCCATATGTGCCACATCTCCCAACTGCACCAGATGTGTGCTATGGGGGATATCTCACAGGCTCATTTAGGGATGGACGCATGGTATGCACTGGAGTTGTGGCTGATGAAACCCATCAGAAATGCACACAGACTCCCCCCCCCCTCCCACACACACACACATACACGCGCACACACGCACACACATGCATACACACACACATGCACACACATGCACACATGCGCACACACACACACACACACACACACACACACACACACACACACACACACACACACACACACACACACACAAACACACACACACACACACACACACACACAAAAGAACACCTTAATGAGACACACTGTCTAACCTGTAATGTCACAGAGCATATTTCTGAGCTACTGCAGTCACAGTGCCAGTGCATACATATATCTGGTCAAGGCTTCCATTGCTATCCACTAACATGTCCCACAATGCTCATAATATGTGCTATGTTAACCAAGTTAATCTTGTGGAAATAACTTCTGCAGGATCAGCAAGAGGAAGGGGAACACATCCTCCCGACAATGCCAAAATCACCACAGCCACAGGCCAATGATGAGTCAGAAGTGGAACTGGCAGCTGGTGTGGTTGTAGGCAGACATAAGCATGCTCAGTATGTCCTTGCATTGGCTAGGAGACAAGCCATAGCACACTGACTCACCACATAGGAGCCTAAAACCATCCTCCTACTTCACCATACTTTTGTACTGGGAAAGCATTACAGAGAAACATTTGCAATTTTTGACTTCTCAATCCTCCCTTAATTAGACAACAGGCAGGATGCCAAACAAGCAATGTAACCAGACCAACACAGTATTGTTAGTGCCATGGCAGGAACACACCTTTGCTCCCCAACCCCAAAAAGGACAGGCAATGCTTTTTTTGTAAAACAAACAAGACGACACTTGTACAACATGGACTGTGTTTAATCAAACTCCAAATAAAACATAAACAGAGCAAAAAACAAAAACATAAAAACAAGGAGATACTGAGCGCTTTCACCCATCAATTCTGTGGGTATCTTCAGAGTAACACAAGCTTCACTATACACATCTGTTAAATACTAAGACTAATCATAATTAGCCAATCACATACCCTAATTTTTCTAATTAAACAACGCTTTCATAGATATAGTCAACACATATCTAACAATATAAAAGAATTAATAAAATTAAAAAATCCAAATTAAGGATTGAAACTAACTATAAATATTAAGCTGCTGTTACTTATACCTAAAATTAATGATAATAATAAAAATAGTGGTATATTGGTGTACACTATTTTACACTGTTGACAATAAATAACATATAAATACTTTGTTTTAAATACTATAAAATGTTAAAATTATAATAAATAAATATCTGTATAAACCAATGTATAATTATATGTTTACATAATAAAAAATGTAAAAATAGTGTTTAAATAAATAATTAATACTTCCCCTTCAGATAAAATGTGACTTGTACTTCAAAATACTTAGAATTGAAATTTGTTCATTAATGCCTGGTGTATTGCTGACATTAAGTCTTAACTGCCATAGGCATTCTTTAACTTCTAATAAGATATTATCATCACCTCCTTTACTTGTATTGTGAGGGATCCTATCAATAACAAAAAATATAAATCTTTTAAAATCTTTACATTTAATGCTGTGTGTATACAAAGAATTGGTCACTTTTTTATTCTTTATATATCTATTGTGTTCCATGATACGGTCTCTCAACTTCCTAATAGTTTTTCCAATGTAATAAGCTGGATAAGATAAACATGAGGCCAAATATACCACCATTTTTGTATTGCAGTTACAATGGCCTGGACACTTGATAGATCTACCATAATTTTGTACTACTACATAAGGACCATCATTTACATATTTACATGTCTTACAAAAACCACATTTACTCATTTTTGAATTTTTGTAAAGCTGACTATTGTAACTACTCTCCAAATATTCCTTTAAGTTCTTACCCCTACTATAGGTAACATTCGGGTAATTTCCTATTATATTCATAAGAGCTGACTTATTAACAAATACACTGGCCCATGTCTCATTTAATATATTAACTGTTGTTTAAGTGTCTTCATTATATGATAGTATGAATGCATCCTTTTTATTTGTAATTTTTTCTGTTTTTCCCAATACTGTATTTTCTTGTCCAAATTTTAAAATGGGTTTATATGTAAAATGCCTTTTAATCAATATATCTTTTTTCAGTCCAGTAAGTAATTTTTGTGGATAGCCTCTATCCTGGAACATATTTATAAGTTTATCCATTTCAATAATAAATATATTGTCTTCGCTTATAATGCGGGATAACCTCACCATCTGACCTTTGACCAGATTCCTCTTTTGAAAATGAGGATGGCTACTACCATAATGTAAAAAGGAATTTGAATAAGTTTTTTTCCTAAATATATTTGATTCTATGCCATCCTCATTTATATGGAATAAGATATCCAAATATTCACAATCATTATCATAAATTTTATGTGTAAAAGTCAGAAAAGTGGATGTAGTATCAAGGAATAATATAAATTCTAACAATTCTTCCTTACTACCTCTCCAAAAAATTAATATGTCATCAAGGAACCTACAATAAAGTACTATATTTGACCAATACTTAGAAGTAAAGATACTTTGTGTCTCCCATTGAGACAACACTAAATTGGCATATATGGGTGTGCATTTTGCACCCATAGCCACACCTGCACGTTGTCTATAGTATTCCCCATCCATAAAAATATAGTTGTTTGTTAACACCATGTCCATCATTTCAATAATTAATTTACGTTTAACAGTATGCATCCCACTAAATTTTGACAAACTAGCCTCAAACATTGTCAGACCCAATTCATGTGGTATAACTGAAAATAAGTTAACTATATCTATAGTGACCATAATAGTGTCCTTATTTATAAATGCTGAATGTTTTCTAAAAACTTCAAGACAATGCCAGAAATCCTTGAGGTAAACACGACAAGGTGTCTTTTCAATTAACATCTATATAATGGGTCAAAGCTTCTAATTTTGAACCTTTTGCTGAGACAATTGGTCTAAAAGGTGGATTGTTTATACTTTTGTGAATTTTGGGTATACCAAAAATTGATGGAGTAATAGGGAACTCAACCATTAAATAATCATATTAATCCTTATTGATCATAACCTCCATCAAAAATTCATACAGTTGCCAATCCACCTTTGTATAGGCCCTACACATATCATATTTGGACACCTTCTCATAAGTTTCACTGTCATTTAACATATTAGTCATTTTATTGAAATAATCCAGGATAGAGGCTATCCAAAAAAATTACTTACTGGACTGAAAAAATAAATATTGATTAAAAGGCGTCTTACATATAAACCTATTTTAAAATTTGGACAAGAAAATACAGTATTGGGAAAAACAGAAAACATTACGAATAAAAAGGATGCATTCATGCTACCATACAATGAAGACACTTATGCAATAGTTAATATATTAAATGAGACATGGGCCAGTGTATTTGTTAATTAGTCTGATCTTATGAATATAATAGGAAATTACCCGAATGTTACCTATAGTAGGGGTAAGAACTTAAAGGAATAGTTGGAGAGTAGTTACAATAGTCAGCTTTACAAAAATTCAAAAATGAGTAAATGTGGTTTTTGTAAGACATGTAAATATGTAAATGATGGTACTTATGTAGTAGTACAAAATTATGGTAGATCTATCAAGTATCCAGGCCATTGTAACTGCAATACAAAAATGGTGGTATATTTGGCCTCATGTTTATCTTGTCCAGCTTATTACATTGGAAAAACTATTAGGAAGTTGAGAGACCGTATAATGGAACACAATAGAGATATAAAGAATAAAAAAGTGACCAATTCTTTGTATACACACAGCATTAAATGTAAAGATTTTAAAAGATTTAAATTTTTTGTTATTGATAGGATTCCTCACAATACAAGTAAAGGAGGTGATGATAATATCTTATTAGAAGTTAAAGAATGCCTATCGCAGTTAAGACTTAATGCCAGCAATACACCAGGCATTAATGAACAAATTTCAATTCTAAGTATTTTGAAGTACAAGTCACATTTTATCTGAAGGGGAACTATTAATTATTTATTTAACACTATTTTTACATTTTTTATTATGTAAACATATAATTATACATTGGTTTATACAGATATTTATTATAATTTTAACATTTTTATAGTATTTAAAACTAAATATTTATGTTATTTATTGTCAACAGTATAAAATAGTGTACACCAATGTACCACTATCATTATTTTTATTATTATCATTAATTTTAGGTATAAGTAACAGCAGCTTGATATTTATAGTTAGATTCAGTCCTTAATTTGGATTTTTTAATTTTATTAATTCTTTTATATTGTTAGATATGTGTTGACTATATCTATGGAGGCGTTGTTTAATTAGAAAAAATAGGGTATGTGATTGGCTAATTATAATTAGCCTTAGTATTTAACAGATGTGTATAGAGAAGCTTGTGTTACTCTGAAGATACCCACAGAATTGATGGGTGAAAGCAATCAGTTTCTCCTTGTTTTTATGTTTTTGTTTTTTGCTCTGTTTATGTTTTATTTGGAGTTTGATTAAACACAGTCTGCGTGGTACAAGAGTCGCCTTGTTTGTTTTACTAGTTGAATGCTTTTTTTGTGATATCCAACTGGCTTTCCTTAGTTGGCCTGGCTTTCCTTAGTTGGCAACTTTATATCATATTATTCCAAGTTAATATCCTTTGACATTGTAAGTGCAATGATATAGAATGGTTTACATACTGTATGCCTCAGAGTACTGGTCAGATAACTGCTGAATGACCGAGGAAAACTGAAAGATAGGACAGTGCTGTGTATTTACAAGCAAGAATCATAACAGGGTGTGTAATCACTAAGTGCAGTCTTTTCAAAGATAAACATTTCAATAAATGTGTAAATAACACATAAAGTTTTAATATAACTGTATATTCTGTTTAATTTGTTAGTATGCTGAATGAGAGTTGTTGCTTACTACAAAGACGTTTGTGTGAAAAACAGTGTTAAGGCATCCATCCTGTCTTCTGAATGTGCATTGGATGGTGATTTGGATTGCAGACCTATGTAGGCATATTTCATGTGTACTAATATAATGTTCTGTGTTTGTCATACATTGATTTCTGTTTCTGCCTGTTATTACTTGTTTTTCCTCTTAATTTTTGGGCCGCTGCTTGCATGGTGCTACACTTCGGACAAACAGGTTTGCCTATGCTCAGTTGGTGTGCATGCACAGCAGCAGTGCAAAAACTGGATGATTGGATCACCCAGGTAGCAGACAGGAACCAGCCATCTAAAAATAGACATCAGATGCATTTTATTAATTTCATTGTGCTTGGTGCAAACCTGCTGAGTGCTGTTGCACTGCATTTAACAGCGTGAACCTCAAATTGAATACTAATCTAGGAGATGATCATAGAAGTTCTCCTGTGGCTGCAGATGTTAAGCGTTGGGCTGAAGTAAACATGGTCATGGGCTCAACTACAAAGATTGCAGCCTCTGTTTTACTATTGTGGTTTTGCATTAGATAGCAATGAAATTAAACATAGACAAGTACTTTTTCATTTGTCTTGTGGCAACAGCTGTAAATATAGTACTACTACACATAAGGTCCAGGGTTCCAATACAGCAGACTCCATTCTTTTTTAAAGGTGTCCCATTCCACATTATAGTCACTCTGAATTGTAGCAGCTGACCTAGTATTTCTTATATTATAATTGTTTTCCTGATGGCTGACACACTAATATTGTGTCAGTTATGTACTTATGTATTAATGTCTGCATTGGTTACTTCTCTGTAGTGGTTACCATCACGCAAACACATTGACTGTGTTTGCACAATGGTAAGCTTTGCACACCATTTTCAAATGTTGCAAAATCAAAACAAAAAGTACACACTCTCATTATATGTCATAACTGGAATTGGAGTGAAACATCATTATACATTGGTCTTTATCTGCATTAGACATGGCTGGTGTTCGTGGATACGTTTTGAGATTTTGATCTCAAAGGTGGAATGTGTAGGAGAGTTTGTTGGACTCCTAGTGAATGAATATGGTTCCCAGCCATTGCAGGAGTGTTGTCATGGATCTGATTACAAATCAGATGCATGGAATAGTTTGGCACAGGATTTGTCTAGTGCTACCAGTATCACCCACACTGGCGAACAGTGCAGAAATCACTACAGAGACCTCGGGATGAGGAAGAGGGATACCCTTGAACATTGGATTGAGGCATGCCAGACTGGTGGCACTCCACAGATGTGTAAGTATCACTTACAGGCACTGCTAGTAAGAGTTAGCAGTTGCTTTTGCTCAGGAGTGGTATTCTTGATAGTATTATGTCATGTTCTGCTTTTTCCACAGCTCGTGCAGCTAGATTACTGAATCAGTGACTTATGAAGCAAGATTGGCATGGATGTGAGATGCAATTGGTATGTATGCATCCACACAGTACTGTTATAGTAGCATTAAGAGTAAATACAGCTTGTTGTGTTAAACACTTGTATCACATTGGATCTGCATTTGTCAATTGTAAAGGAAAAGTATGCATGCATTAGTCTGTAGGATAAAACAACAGTCCAGTATTACAGAGTAGTTAGAAGTTGTCGGTTCAAAAAACACACTTCTCAACTATACAGTACTGTTAGGATTTACATCAATATTGCAATGTAACATAAGAAAAATAAACCAGGGACAACAGCAGCATGCAGAAGACTGCCATCACTATAACTGGATCATGCATATGTACAATATATGTACATATGCATGATTCCTTGATGCAATCAGTAATACACTGCGCAACTATTATGAGCTTGGTTGCCTTAACAGTGTAAAAGTTAGTTGTTAAGCTTTGGTAGTGTTAAAAGTAAATGTAGCAGAATCATACCTCTCAACTGTTCAGATATTTGCAGAATGTCCACATTTGTATTTCACATGGTTGGTAAGTTCCTCTTAAAATGTGTGGCTTTATGACAACTCACTGGGATTATCTGACGACTGAAGTCACTAAATAATGACATACATTTGAGTTTCAGGCTTCTAATTCTTCCTAAAAATGTATGTTCCAAAAAACAGTGTTACTCCAGCAACTTTCTCAATTAATAGGAGTAATATTTAAAATATGTCCCTATATCTGGATCTTTGTCCAGCCGTTTTATCAGGGTTTGTCCAGACTTCTTGCAGTAAGAGGTTGAGAGATGTGATCAGAATAGTGTCATAGTATTGCATACATACACACTAAGAAATAATCTATTCCAGACTGGATACTAACCTTTAAGCCCAACTTTACCCACCAGGCTGGGTGCCCCTCTGATTCTCTCAGTGATCACTCCCCTACGTTTCTTTTAAGGAAATGCATTCACTCCCCCTGTAAAGTCATTTTCAAACACATACACAACAGAAGAAAATTTTCCCCTACCATCTTAAATTCCCTACTTCAAAATTACAGCTGCTGGTCACCTCTAAAATCACTCCACCTAGATCAAGCTGTATAATATGTTAATGATACCTTCCTCAACATCCTTAATAACCTCGCTCCAACAAGAAGAATTCACTCCAAAGCCAAAAACCTACCTTGGATAACCAAAGATGCTAAATTTCTTATTAATCAAAGGGATAGAGTCTGGACTGCTTATCAAACCTCCAAAACCTGAGAAAACCTCACCTCTTACAAAAAACTAAGAAACCTAACTAAGAAGCAAATATTATCTGACAAAAAAAATCTTTTTTTTTAGCATGTCAGCAAAAACACATAAATAACTTGCACAAATGTTGGCAAAACCTTAACTACCTCCTCAACCCTCGCAAAACCTCTACCCCTGCACCATCTACAAGAAATAGCACTGAATGTAAAGCATCCCAATTTAACTCTCATTTCATCACAACAATTACCTCACATTTAAACAACAAAAAAGCTAACCAACCCCTTACAGTGCCTACCTCTACTAACTCTAAACCCAACTACTTCTCTTTTAAACCCATACAAACCTCTTATATCAAGAAACTCCTATCAAAACTAAAACCTACCTGACCTGTCTAGCATCTGACCAACTCCCTAATGACTTCTTAAAAACTGCTGCAAGCTCCATTGCCTATCCCGTATCTATCCTAATCAATCGTTCCATCGCAGAACAATATGTCCCCATACTATGGAAAATGTCCCATGTCATTCCCCCTCCACAAGGGAGGCCCATCTAAAGATCTCTGTAATTATAGGCCCATTGCCATTCTCTCACCACTAGCCAAAATCTTAGAGAAATGTATCCATAAGCAGCTCTTAGACCACCTCACTACAAATAGCCTCTTATCTAGTTCACAGCACGGCTTCCGTCCAAAACACAGTACCTCCACAGCCCTCACAAGATTCACTAAACTCCTCACTGAAACCTCCTCAAAAACAATGGACAACTAGTCTCTACTATATTCCTTGATATATCCAAAGCTTTTGATATGGTATCCCACCAACTACTACTCAACACTCTAGCCTCCTTCAACCTCAACTCTACAGTTCTCAAATGGTTCTTTAGCTTCCTTACTAATTGACAACAGACAACTAAATGGGATAATGGGCTAATAAACTCTCCACACTCCTCCCAGTCTCTGTTGGGGTTCCTCAGGGTTCCCTCCTTGGCCCTTGCCTTTTTATTAAATTCACAAATAGTCTAAACACTGCCACTAAATCTGCTTCTATCATTCAATATGCTGACAATGCTACTCTTATTTGTATCCAAATAACAGAAACACCAGCCATACCACAGCAAAAGAGTTAATTCAGTAGTAAGAGCTTTCAGGGATCCAACCCTTTCTTATTTGCTCTGCTCCCACACCCCAAGAGCGCCAAGATAAACTGCAAAAGTCATTTATAGATATTGAAAATTACCTAAACTAACTTCAACTTCTCCTAAACCCAAACAAAACAAAATTAATGCTCTTCTATAACAGGAAATCCAAAGCAAAACCACCTCCTCTCTCCATCTACTCCACTAATGGCACTATAATAGCACCAGTTAATCAAACAAAGCAAACTGGTGTCATGATAGACAACAACCTAACATTCAATAAACACATATCACTCACAATTAAGAAAGTTCACATCAAACTTGGTGCACTATATAGGGCCAAACCTTACCTTACTCAAAATGCCAGACTAGCTGCAGCCAGATCCCACCTCCTATCTACTCTTCTCTACTTTTCACTAACCTACACAAGTCTGATTTACATCTACTTGATTCCTGCTATAACAAAATAGCAAAATTTGCTGCTAATGTACCCAACAGGACCCATCATTGCCTTGCTCTTCGAAAACTACACTGGCTTGAATTTCCCAGTCTGTTATTGCTCAATCAGCTCATCACTGCCCACTCCATTATCCACAAACCTGAAAACTGCCCTGCACTCTCCAACCTAGTACAACTAAATACCAACACCCTGGACCCTTAGATCACCCGATAAACTTATACTCAAGATTACAAAGTCCCATAATTACTTCAGTGACTCTCTCTTCTCCTTCAAAGTAGCCAAACAGTGGAACCTATTACCCCAGAATATCTTAAAAAGCACAGATCGTCACAGCTTCAAAAAACTCCTAAAGGAATACCTTACTCAACAATGGCTATGCTCCTGTAATACTTCTGGCTAGTTTCTCATGCCTTCAATCAAATGTTTTCTATTCTGCTATCTTCTTGACTTACATCTGCAAAATGAAAATACCACAATGGTTTTAAGTTATATATCTAATGGGTTTCATATTATTGTCTGTAGTAAGGCTTAGGAAATGTAGTGTTTTCTGTTTTACATTCCCTTTTTGTAAATTGTGATTGTTGGCAACTGTCAAACGGTTTCTATATTGTTTGTAAATCTTTTAAAAATGTTTGTAATCTTTTTGTACTATTGTTATAGAGCTTATCTCCCCGGGTCTCCTCTGAAAACAGGCTACTTGCCCAGCCGGACTCTACCCAGTTAAGAAATGTAAAATAAATAAAAAAAATGTCACATATGATGTTGGCAATTTTCTCCTTTTTTTCCTCTCACCCCACCCTTTTTTTTCTTTTTGTGATTTTTGGTTTTCGTTTACTTAATTTTTGTGTTATGTATTATTTTGAATTTCTTTGTTATCTATTTGTTTATTTGTTATTACTTTTAATTGTGTTTGCCTTTTTTATAATTATTTACACTATTTGCTTTTCTTTGTCATAATTTTTCTTTTATTATTTACATTTTTTGGTTATGTTTTATTTTATTATTATATTTTAATGTTTTATGTTATTACTACAGCACAGCAGGGTAGGCTTGTTCCCAGTGATCCACCTACTCTGACTCCACCAGCTACACCACCAATTCTCAGCACTTCAGGGCTGCAGCCTGGCCATACCCCCTGTGCTGTCTCTGCCCCAGCTGGATCTTCAGGTAGTTCTGCCCCAGAGAATAGGCCTGTGGTTCCCTCTAGGAGCAGAGGCAGAGGGGGTGATTTTGTTACCTGAGCTGAACTGCCAGGTATAGTGTATAAGATTGTGAGCAGCACAATTATTGCACACCTACACCGAGTGGAGACACTGCTCTCCATTGTTGTCCTGATTAACACAAGGACACACATCAGACACTGCAGCCATTGGCGCAGTGAGTTGACAGTGATGACAGTCCAGTGGGTGAGGACTCGATTCTCACTGTCACCAAACTTGACGTTCATAAGTTTGCAATCCCCCCCCCCCAACTAAGGTGCTTACCTCCTCCTGTGCCCTTCACCAACCCTGAGTCTTATCAAGCATGTCTTGTCTGTCAGCAAATGCTTCCTTACCTTCCCAGCTGGCCTGCTCCAGACATGCCTATCTACCTTCCCCAACATTCTGCTCTCTCCTTAAAAAAAAAATAAAAAGAATATCATCCCATACATAGATCTCAATTTCCCACACATGTCTATGTGACAGATTTAATTTGGTCCATTTGGCTTCACAATACAGTTTTGTTGTTGTCACTCACCCCCTCTCTGGCAGTGACAATTCAGATTCAGCTATGATTCTGTACATTTGATCAGTTGTTACTGTTGAAGAAATGGATAGCTATGGTTATTTCCTACACCTTTCTTGCACGTTCCTGCCTTTCTTTCCCTTTGTTTTCCTCCTGCTTGCTCACCCTTTCACCATTTTCCTGTCTCCCCATTTGTTTTCTTTAAAGAATCTGTGAGCAATGGTGAGTAGTGCACAGCATTGCTAAGCAACAGTAAAAAGAAGAACCATTAGTTATATAAACTTTTATTTGATACCACTTCCATGTAACACCAAACATGTCATTATTACTCCACTGAGTGCATAAGTAGCTGATGACACAGATTCATACACCTGAATTTGAACCCAGTGCCATCTGAAACAAAACAAGACAGCATCAATGCATTTAACAGATTGTGCTACAGAGTCAGTAGCACAGCAGGTGTATTCTATACATTGAAAAGAGAATTGCACACTAAACTGCTGTTGCATACACCTGCTACTTAAGTAAATCTTTGGCTGCAGGTAGTGATTGACTTCAAATAGTGATAAGTACCTTTTCCTGGAACACATAAAACTGGTTTGGAACGCAGGTGTAGGTAATACATATCAGTAATATTCTCATTCCTGACATGTAATTTATCTTTTATTAGACTTGCTTAGTGATGCTGCATGATGCGCAGCATTGCACAAACATGCTTTATTGAGAAAATGTGGCACTTGCCAAGGCTTTTGACACCATTCCCCACTCGGGAATTATAGAAAAACTCACCAGCCTGAACATAAACCCCTACATCACGAGATGGGTTGCCAACTGGCTTATAGACAGAACTCACACAGTAAGATTAGTGGGCTCCAGGTCCGACTCTAAACCAGTCACAAGTGGTGTCCCACAAGGCTCAGTCCTGGGACCCCTACTGTTCGGCATATACTTCTCAGAAGTACAGGCAAACACAGGAGGACTATGGCTAACCAAGTTCTCTGATGACTGCAAACTGGGAGCCATAATTGACTCTCCGGCTGACATGGACATTCTCCAAAAGGGCCTTACTGAGATGGACACCTGGTGTCAAAGTCATTGTCTCAAGCAAAATGCCAAAAAATGCATAGTCGTCCTGTTTGGGAAAAACAAAATACCCATGAATTACCACATAGGTGGCAGCCCCCTTAATACAGAAGAGGTAATAAGAGATCTGGGGACCCAGGTAGATAGTAATCTCTCCTTTGACAATCATATTGCCAAAGTAGTTCGGAAATCCTTCTATGTAGCCCATCTAATTACTAAAGGGTTCACATCTAGAAATAAAGAGGTTATAGTGTCCCTCTACTCGTCACTCATCAGACCCATCATAGAGTACAACACCCCATTTGGGATGTACCTCAAAAGACACTTCCATCAGCTGGAAAGACCACAAAAGTACCTCACCAAGAGGATTACTGGCCTCAAACATATGTCCTATGCAGCCCGACTGGAAAAACTCCAGCTGTACTCAGTCGCATATCGCTTACTCAGAGGTGATCTCTGCCTGACTTACAAAGCCATGTCCAGCTCAGAACTGATGGACATGCTCCACCTAAAGAAATCCAAGTCACTGTGAGCCACTTGCTCTAGTGTGCTAAACCTCGCCACAACAATAAATAGAGCATGCTGGAGGGATAGATTCCTGTCACAGAGACTCCCCATGCTTTGGAACAAAATTCCTAACTACATTAGGCAGAGCCCCTCACTAACACTCTTCAAGAGAAATCTTGACGACACTGGCTAGGCTTATAAATGCCCTCAGGCAGATAGCCTAGTACCTACCTATGAACCTATGAACCTATGAACTTACTATTGGTTGTAGGAAATACATCTGCTAATTAACTGACTGTGTGTCTGAATGGGTTAATGCACTGATGATGAAGGAAGATGGTATTGGGTTCAAAATTGGGTGTAGGCATAATTTTTTACAAGTGTGTATGATAATTTTACATACAGTCACTGAAAATACTGCCATTTACCATTGCTTAGCTATGCTGTGCATTGCACAGCATTACACACATATTCTTTAAATAAAATAATTGGGGAGACAGTAAAGTGGTAAAAGGGGAGTAAGCAGGGGGTAAAACAAAGTGGAATGTATAGGAAGGGTGTAGGAAAGAACCATAGCTATCAATTTCTTCAACAGTAACAACTGATCACAGGTATAGAATTTTAGCTGAATTTGGACTGTCACATCCAGAGAGAGGGGTGACAGGAATATAACTGTGTTGTGAAGCCAATTGGGCCAAATTAAGTATGTCAGGTAGATACATGTGTGAAATGGAGATTTATGTATGGGACAATATTTTATTTGGGACAGGTGTCCTGTTTTTTTTTTTTAAGGAGAGACAGAAATGTTGGGGAAGGGAGATAGGCATGTCAGGGGCAGGCAAGTTGGGAAGGTGAGGAAGCATTTGCTATTAGACAAGACATATGAGACAAGAGACAGATCTGGTGAAGGACACAAGAGGGGTTTGAACACCTTGACTTGGGTGGGTGGGGAGATCGAGATCTCACGAACATCAGGCATGGTAACAGTGTGACTCCACAGTCTCACTATTCCACCACTGTGCTGCTGGCTGCAGTGACTGATGTTTTCATCTACAGCCGGTTTGCCATACCAGGACAGAAAGCAGGCTGTCCATCCAGCATAGGCATGTGCCCACCATCTGGTGCACAAGCCTATGCACCATACCTGGCAACTCAGCTCAGGTGATGTATACACCCCTCTACCTCTGATACAAGAGGTGGTGCACAAGCCTATGTACCATATCTGACAACTCAACTCAGGTGATGTATACACCCCTCTACCTCCTCTATCAGAGGGGGCCACAGGCCTAGTCACTGGTGCAGAACTACCTGAGGGTCCATGTAGAGCAGGGTCAGCAGGGGGGTGCCACCAGTCTGCAGCCCTGAAGTGCTGGGTCTTGGTGCTGTAGCTGGTGGAGTAAGTGAAGTTGGATCAAGGGGAACTGACCTACCCTGCTGTGCTGTAATAGTAACATAAAAAAATTAAAGTACAATAATGAAATAAAACATAAACCTAAACAAATGGAAATAATAAGTTAAAAAGTATATGTTATAAATTATTATAAAATTAATAAATAATATAATTACAAACACAATGATAAATAATAACAAATGAAAATATGTAAAAACAAAGCAATAATATATTATAATAAAAAAGTTGGCAAAACACTCAGACCATCAAACCAGTGAACTCAGAAAAAGTAAATGGTCTGGGCTCACTGGAACAGGCTGTAAACTATTTAATTTTTAAAACAAAACAAAATACAAGTGCTTTCACCCTGCTGAAGTGCTGGGTTTTTTCAACTAAATGAAACAAACCAGTACAACAGTCACAACAGTATATAAACTCTTTCCTTTAAAAAAGGCGCTAAATTTTCCTAAAGAAATCTTCCTTCGTCCTTTACACAACTTCCTTTAGTTAAAAACCATATAGTAAAAAGTTAAAAAGTATGTGTAATATAATTAATGAGCACACAGAGTAACATACATTGTCCTATTGTACATTAGAAAAAAGTCTAAAACCATCACCAAAATTCATTGTTGTTACACCAGAGGAAATGTGTACACATTTAAAAACTGTTATTTCTGTATTCTCTACACTTACACTCCTAATTTGTTTGCTTTCCTAATTAAATATGGTTTAATTGATATGTGGTCATTAAGTCCTGGGGGGTTAGTTGCATTCAATTTAATTTGCCAGTATGTTTCTCTGCAACACAACCAGTTCTCCCAAACACCCCCCCTAGGGTCAACCAACACTTATTCCAAAATTCCAAACATAAACCCTCTATGGGTGGTTTCTGGGTGTAGGTGTTTATATAATGGGTTGTTCATGTTTTTCTTTTTTATATTGTAGTCCTATATTCTTTTATTTAGGGTCCTTTCAGATTTTCCTACATAAAAACAAGGGCAGTCCCTACATATAGCTAAATAGACTATACCCCTGGTTTGACAATTACCCTTTCTAAATGTAACTTGACTA
Source organism: Protopterus annectens (assembly GCF_019279795.1). Taxonomy (NCBI): domain Eukaryota; kingdom Metazoa; phylum Chordata; order Ceratodontiformes; family Protopteridae; genus Protopterus; species Protopterus annectens. The sequence goes on along the minus strand of NC_056732.1, from coordinate 549,788,734 downwards.
TTCATACTGTTTTCCAACACTACTTGTTCCTCGTCTATAATATATCTACAATATGCACACCTACCACATTTTTTGTCCCAATTACAATCTGTTTTTCTACAATCTTATTATTATTCCTCTCAAATATTTTCTTTAAATTTATCCCTGTTTTGTATACATATTGGGGTATATTACCTATACTGTCCACAATCTCTTGATTGTGTCTTAACATTTTCCAGTTTGACTCTACTATTTTTTTAAATTCACTTGAGAAGTTACTATACTGGATAACTAAAGCCCTTCCATAGTTGTTTTCTACTTCTTTGTTGATTGTAAATTAATATGATTTATATTGGGTGTTACCCAATAGGGGTACATATTTGGTCCCCCATCCCTTAATAATTTCCATTGCTGTTTCCACTATTAAATTGTTGGGATATCTTCTACCCCTAAAAAATTGTGAAATTAAATCAATTTCAGAAAGGAGATAATTTTTTTCTGAGGTCAATATGGCCGCCCTGACCATCTGACCCTTTACTATACTCCTTTTCTGCTTCCAGGGGTGTGCACTAGTGTATAGAAGGTAAGAATTACTAAATGTATCCTTTCGATGTATTTTAGATTTCAAATTCCCTTCATATTTTTCTATTTCAACATCCAAATAATCTATTTTATTAAGGTCTACTTTGTATGTGAACTTCAAAAATTTAGTAGTGGAATTTAAGTATACTATAAGTGGACCTATATGTTCCTCGGGCCCTTCCCAGATGATAAAAATATCATCCAAAAAACGCCTGCATAGTTTATGTAGGAAAATCTGAAAGGACCCTAAATAAAAGAATATATGACTACAATATAAAAAAGAAAACCATGAACAACGCATTATATAAACACCTACACACAGAAACCACCCATAGAGGGTTTATGTTTGGAATTTTGGAATAAGTGTTGGTTGACCATAGGGGGGGTGTTTGGGAGAACTGGTTGTGTTGCAGAGAAACATACTGGCAAATTAAATTGAATGCAACTAACCCCCCAGGACTTAATGACCACATATCAGTTAAACCATATTTAATTAAGAAAGCAAACAAATTAGGAGTGTAAGTGTAGAGAATACAGAAATAACAGTTTTTAAATGTGTACACATTTCCTCTGGTGTAACAACAATGAATTTCGGTGATGGTTTTAGACTTTTTTCTAATGTACAATAGGACAATGTATGTTACTCTGTGTGCTCATTAATTATATTACACATACTTTTTAACTTTTTACTATATGGTTTTTAACTAAAGGAAGTTGTGTAAAGGACGAAGGAATATTTCTTTAGGAAAATTTGGCGCCTTTTTTAAAGGAAAGAGTTTATATACTGTTGTAACTGTTGTACTGGTTTGTTTCATTTACTTGAAAAAGCCCAGCACTTCAACAGGGTGAAAGCACTTGTATTTTGTTTTGTTTTAAAAATTAAATAGTTTACAGCCTGTTCCAGTGTGCCCAGATCATTTACTTTTTCTGAATAATATATTATACATAATAAAGAAAAAATAAGAAAATTAACCATAAAATAAACAGAGAAGGGGTGGGTGGGAGAAAAAAAAGAGAACATTACTAACATCCCAGTTAATTTACAAAGTTGTTTATAATTCATTTTTACTATATTCTATTACATTTTACTTTTAACACTACCAACTGCTAAGAAATTATTTTATTATTTTGAATACTACCCTGTTCCTAACACATACATACTATAGTACAGATCATACTGCATCCAGCAATCATTCATGGGTGCATACATTGTACATATGCATGTTCCATGTACACTGATTACACTTGACAGCAGGCCATTCAAGCCACAGGTATAGAGGTCTGAACTTCAAATGCAATAATGATGAAAACTTAACAGTATTGTATATTTAATGATGAAAACCTAAAACAGTATTGTAAACAAGTAAGTTTTATATTTGGGACATGTGGTATTTGAACCCACAACCAGTGAATACTGTAATACTGTACTTTTCTTTTGGACTACAGCATAATGCATTGACACTTTCCTTTTACACTATATAGATGCATGCTCACTATTATCTGAGAATGTGCATCTATTGCTTTGTGATACAGACCATACCTGTCAACCTCTTACAGCAAGATATCTGGACAGATCATGCAATAATAGGGGTACAATGGTCCAAAAATAGAGACCGATTTTAAATACTGCTCTTACAACCATGGAAAGTTGCACAGGTTTGTGTTAACATACATTTTTGACACTCATTATTTACTGACTTCAATCTCAGTTATTTGGCAGAAAACCATAAATGTTATGAGGAACAGACCAAAGCAGTGACTCAGTATCAGATATTCAGCAAAAATATGGTAAGTTGAGAGCTATGCTATGGACCATACCTCTCCACCATACAGATTTTCACAGAATGTCCAGATTTTTGCCTCATATTTTTGGTTCTTTTCTTATAAAATTGTGATTTTCTGGCAAATCATTGAGGGTTGAAGTCAAAATATAATGGCAATCATTTGAGTTTCAGACTTCATACCCTTCAGAAAATTCATATTAATGCAAAACCCGTTGTTCTATCTACTTTCTAAGTTTGTAAGAACAATATTTAAAAAGTGTACCTATTTTTGGGCCTTTGTCCCCCTCCCCCATTATTTATTGTTTTGTCCAGATTTCTTGCTATAACAGGTTGAGAGGTATGCTATAGACTAATGCATGCACACTTGCTTTTACAGTTGAGATATGCATGCTCAGTCTTATACAACTTAAGATAAAACAACAAATCCGTCTTTAACTGTTAAGGTTACAATAACAGTACAGTATATAATTATGCTTACATGTCACACGCTTCTCTCATCCTTGTCAGTCATGATGTGTAGGACCTCACATTCAAGGCCCTCTCTTCTGCAGCTGTGGAAAAAGAAAAAAGAAAGGAATGCCATCACGAATACCAGTTTTGACTATATTCAGCTTTAATATTTACAATTACTCAATGCAATTTATACATACACATTTGTGGGATGTTCCCCGCCTGACATTCCCTGAGTCAACGATCAAGCGTATCCTGTTTCCTCCTTCTGTGATCATCATAGTGATGATGGTATTGTTCTCCAGTGCGTGGGTTACCTGTCACACTGGACAAAGCCTTAGTCAAACTATTCCAGGTGTCAGACTTGTACTGAGAGCCTGTATAGTTACCCTGAAAGAGGCAAGGGCCATGCTCCTTAACAAGGAGCCCAACAAAGACCTTGGACTCCTGAACACCTCAGTGATGCACTCAGAAGCACACACTCTCTCCAGTGACACCAGCCATGGCTACAAAAGATCAAGGTAAATGTCTAATGTGCATTTCCCACTAATCCCACCTTAAATATCATGTTTTCCAGCCAGTTGCATGTATTGTGCTTACTGGGAGTGTGCACTTTCTGCATTTTTATACATTTGAAAAAGCTGAGCTCTTCTTAACATCATTCAAGCATGGTAAGACAAGTACATTCGTTTGCGTGATGGTAAGCGCAGCACCATTTTTTCAAACGTACCATAAAGTAGACAGTGCACATTCTCAAGGTTATTTCATATACAGCCGCTTGTGTAATTCTGTTATTCAACTGGGAGAGTAAATATAATGTGACGTGGAAAAACAAAGTAATTAAAAAGTTTACATACCCGGTAATAGAACCCAGGACCAACTACACTCCAGTCCTACACCTAACACCTGTCACCACAAGATTAGTTACATGAGGTATTCATTGTTAACTTCATGGTATTAGCACAGCACAGCCTCACTTACTGGGTTTGCACGGTGCCCAGCAGTATTAATTGAATGCATCTGGTTTCTATTTTTGGATGTCTGGGTCATGACTGATGCATGGGTGGTCCAGTCATGCAAATGAGGTAGGCATAGCTGAAGCCATTTACAGCAAGTGGCACATCACTCAATACTAAAAAAAGGACAGAAGATTAAACAATTACAAAAATCCATACATAATGGGGGACAAGGGCCCAAAAATAGGGACAATTTTGACATATTGGTCTTACAAACTTAGAAAGTTGATACACTAACAGGTTTTGCATTAGCATGAATTTTCCATAGTGTATGAAGTCTGAATCTCAAATGTCTGTAATTAGTTTCTGACTACAATCTTCAAAGATTTTGCAATGATTTGCCAGTAAACCACAATTTTATGAGTAACAGTTCAACAATACGAGGCAGACATCTGAACATTCTGGGAAGGTCTGTAGAGTTGTGAGGTACGCAGAAATGCTATCCACATTCATGGAGAGGTTTCACAGCCAGATACAGTGGTGCACACTGCACAACCTTGTTTAAGCACACAGAGCTTCATTAGTATTGATTGATTGTGTGCCACTGCCATGGACACTACTTCCTGTACATGGTAGCACTCTGTGTAGGCTCTACATGCACCATACATGGAGTTTACTGAATTCTGGGGATAGTCTATCTTCTTTGTGAATAGTGAAAAGATGGTCAGATGTTATTTATTTATTTTATATTTGTTAAGTAAGAGAGTATTGGTCCATGGTTCTTTTCATTCATGAACTTTTGCAAATGGCAAAGACTGAAAATATCAACAGATAATTGAAACATATTTAGTAGCTGTAGTAACACATGATATGCTATATTATGGAAAGTTTACATACTTTAGTCAGCTTAATAGATGAAAGAGCACAGATTCATCACAACTTGCACACAAATATAATAAGTTTGTTAGGGATGCAGCAGATACGTAACATAGCTTCAAAAATGCACTTAGAAGATTGGTATAAAAGTCTTCAGATACAGATAACAGGTATATATTCTCTAGAGACATTTGGTATGACAAGGCTGGACTTTCTGTCAGAAGGCCATCTGTATTTAGAGTAAGTGACTTCAATCACTGCTATGGAAAACTATATGTATGATTATTTTACATTGGGATGGTGATAGGACCTTTATGATTTCAGTGGGCAGAAATCTTTAGTTAGTTACAACGGTTAGTAAGGCAGACAAGATTAGAAAGCAGAAAGTAGGGAAAATTGTGAGTTTAGCTGGGTGTGATTAAGGCAATTGTGGAGGAGAGGACTAATATGTGTAAGAGGCAGGCAGGGGAGAAATGATGAGATGGAGCCACAAAAGATGTGGCACAGACTAATGATAGTTCATGCATGCTACAGAAAGTGGGAGACTAGGAAAGGCACAAGGCATAGCAGAGGAAGATGCCATGTGAGAAAGTTACAGCTAGGGCGAAAGCCAAAATGGTGTTCACAGAGACAAATCGAATGGTTTTGAGAAAGTGGATGTCAAGATGTTTACTCTTAAGTTGAATGAAAAGAGAAGAAAGGGAAAAATGATGAAGTAAATTGACAAAAATTATACAGAGAAACAGGTAAGGATGGTACTATAGAAGTGATATGGGCTTTTATCAAACTTTGTATGGCTTTTACAATGATATGTATTTTATAAAACTGGGGAAGAGGGAGTCAAATTTATAAAGGGGTATAAAAAGACACCAAATTTAAAAAGCAGGGTATAGTTTGAATAGAGAGAGCCATAGTTCATGGGTATTTTTCAATGCTATTCAATAAGCAAAGAAAGAAAACTGTAGGAGAAAATCTTTTTCCAGAAGACTATTACAAAATGGCGGAGGAACCATTATTGGAGGTTTGGACCAGCGTATTTAATTGTATGATAAGGCACAACAGAAGTGCATATTAGCTATCATGAGTGGAGGTCATTGTCATAGTATTTCCCAAAAGGAAAGCGGAGTAAGATGAACCTGTAAATTATAGACTGATGTTTCTAATACATGTTGATGCAACACTACTTGCATGACTATTATCAGACAGCCTAGAAAAGTAATCCAGCACTTATCTGTTATAGATCTGGTTGGTTTGGTAAAAATGAGATGGTCAGAAGACAATGACACTTTCTGTTAGGTATAAATTAAGTGGTTGTGGTAGAATAGTTGTTGGTTTGAGTCAGCAGGAATCTCTTTCTTCAGTATGAAGAAGGCAATTGATTCTTTTGTTTAGGTTGTGCATGTGAAACATTGAAGGACTGAACTCAAGTAAGAGTTGTATAACAGGAAATAAAGCTTCCTGCAGATCCATGATATAAAGATGGTAACAAAAGGAAGTTGGTCTGGATAGGGCAAGATACTGAGGGAGACTAGACAGGGGCTGCCTCTGTCACTTTAAAAGCTTCTGTTTGTTGCTGAGAATATTGCAAATGATCAGAAAGATGCCAGCAGAATAAACAGAGAAGGAAATCACAGGAGTCTGAATTTAGTTGATACATTTGACAAATGATGAGAAAGATTTATCAGGAGTCGCACAGAAGTTTTTCCTTCAGGTTTGATAAAGAAGCTGTCCTTCATTCTTACCTGAAAATTTCTATGGCAGTTCTTCTGATGGAAATTATTTAAGTAAGTGGACTTACCTTTAGTAAATGAGGAGGAGGGGTGAAATAACTGAGTCTTAGGGTATTCTTCATGAAAAACATAACTGAGGCAAATAGGAAAGAGGCAGCACAGCATGTGACATGTTTAATCGGTGGCTTGATAGGACTGACAGGCTCTTTTATCAAGGATGATAAGTGTGATCCACGACGTGATGGTGATACTCCATTTCTCACATGCAGCAAGACCTTTTCTTATACAACTGTGATATACAGGAGTGAACAAGCTTCGGAACTTGTGTGCATATTCTGTTTTATGAGGAAAAGAGTGGAAGATTGGAATGGATCATCCAGAAGTGGACAGTGGTGATGTTAGACTGTTGTTTTTATAGACTGAAATACTATTGGAGACTGTGATAAAAGCACACGAGTTTAGTCCACTAAGACGAGCAGTATGGGAGCTAGTAAAGGGAATTATGGGTGAAGAGAAGTCATGAGATGTAAAAACATTGGGCAACAGAGAAATAAATGGATTGGAGATGTCTGAGAACTGTGGAAAGGGATTGGTTAAGGAGCATGACACTGGAAGGGGGTGAGGGGAGACAGGGGATCCATATCACAGACTGGAGACATTGGGTAGTAGAAAATGGAAATAGAGGACATGGATGACGGAAAGGTTTTGATAGATTGAGGAAAATGTTCACATTACCAAGTGGCTGTGTTCAAAGTGTGAGCCACTAACGAAGACACTTCAAGAATGAAGGAATGGAGTATCCCAAAGGCAGTAGACAATTGTAAGGATCAGAATTAACATGGGGTATATTTCTCTTGTAAGAATGAGTACAATGACTATAATTTGCAGGAGTCTGGGAAGGTTTAAGAAATGCCCAGTTTTCAGAGACTGTTGGATGCTTGGAAATGGATTTGGAAGGTGGACTTATGTATGGATTTGTAAAGGTATGTCACAGCTATATAAGGAGTTAAATATGTTATTTCCTGCACAAGATATGCATTTTCACTTGCTGAACAGACAATATTTGAATACATCAAGAATTAACAATAGGGATTAGAAGGAGAATAATAAATGTTAGAAATGCAGGACAGAAGATACAAGAGAGTTACGCATTTAGTGTGGGGGTGCCTGATGAAAGTACATGGAGTGTAACTGTGATCCCTGGAATTCCAGGATTAAGGTGAATATGAAGAAGATGTGCACTGAGTCCAAGAATGCAATATTTTAGAGTATTTGATTTTCTATGTGGTGCAGTGGTCCCAGTTTAGCATATTTAAATAGAAGGAATGTGGAGGGTACAGCTTCTTTTGTAAATGAATGCAGGAGGGCAAAGATCTCCTACAAAAACACTTGTAAGTTGTAACAAGTTTTACATTTTGCTGTTCTTCTCACTGAATCACATGTTTGAAGTGTTAAGAATCAGTCAAGAGGGTCTAACACTTTGAAAAGGAGCAATGTTGGTGATCTAAGGATGTCAGTGGATTATGCATTAAAATGGGCGAGAGATATACAAGGACATGCATGAGAAGCAGATCCCTGTAAAGTAGGCACTCTTTCTGTTTGCTGCTACTCCTAAAAATGAAGGCTGTATGTGGGGAAACAGGATGGCATTCATACAGCTAAAGGGAAACGGATAAGTCAATTGATGACAGAAAATCAGAAAGTATTAAGAGAACACCAGGGTAAGTATACCTGCTGTCATGAAAAATGTCTCATTTTACATAGTAACAGTATATATAACTTTTACATAGCAATATCACATCTATCCCTATAGGCATACCTTAAGGGAAGTAGTGGGACTGTGCAATGTTAGACAGTGCTTCTGCATGCCTTTCTCTGTGTTCATGGACATGTGACCTATCATGTTAAATCTATATGCTTAGAGAGTGTTAGGATGGCTGTGGGTTCAATTCCCCCAACCCCCCCCCCACCAAAAAAAGTTCTGGTGTCATGGCAGGGCATTTTTGCTGTCCCGGTGATATCACTGCACCACTACAAAGTCCATATATTTAATATTCATAACCAAACATTTTGCAATAAATTCAGTAGAAGTACATGTCTCTTGTGTTCCACCAGTGCTTGACATATTTATTGTGTGATCATCATGTTTATTATGTGTATCATCAAGAGCTAGCAAAGGATGTGGGGGAGATAACAGATAGGATGTTGAATTCTTGCATCGGCCATATGGAGATGACTCTGTAATGAGTTGTTGAGTCACATTCCATGAGGTAGAACCCATTGGTGATGGTTCCCAGGGTGACAAGTAATCTCCCCTGAGGTCTAAGTTGGCAGAAAAAACCCACTTGTATTCTCAAAATTAAAGTTTCCCTCTATTTTGTGTGCATGCCAACCCCTGCAAGTTATACAATCCTTCCCTCACCATTGTTTTACCTGCAAGTTATACAGTCCTTCCCTCACCATTGTTTTACCTGCAAGTTATACAATCCTTCCCTCACCATTGTTTTACCTGCAAGTTATACAATCCTTCCCTCACCATTGTTTTACCTGCAAGTTATACAATCCTTTCCTCACCATTGTTTTACCTGCAAGTTATACAATCCTTCCCTCACCATTGTTTTACCTGCAAGTTATACAATCCTTCCCTCACCATTGTTTTACCTGCAAGTTATACAATCCTTCCCTCACCATTGTTTTACCTGCAAGTTATACAATCCTTCCCTCACCATTGTTTTACCTGCAAGTTATACAATCCTTCCCTCACCATTGTTTTACCTGCAAGTTATACAATCCTTCCCTCACCATTGTTTTACCTGCAAGTTATACAATCCTTCCCTCACCATTGTTTTACCTGCAAGTTATACAATCCTTCCCTCACCATTGTTTTACCTGCAAGTTATACAATCCTTCCCTCACCATTGTTTTACCTGCAAGTTATACAATCCTTCCCTCACCATTGTTTTACCTGCAAGTTATACAATCCTTCCCTCACCATTGTTTTACCTGCAAGTTATACAATCCTTCCCTCACCATTGTTTTACCTGCAAGTTATACAATCCTTCCCTCACCATTGTTTTACCTGCAAGTTATACAATCCTTCCCTCACCATTGTTTTACCTGCAAGTTATACAATCCTTCCCTCACCATTGTTTTACCTGCAAGTTATACAATCCTTCCCTCACCATTGTTTTACCTGCAAGTTATACAATCCTTCCCTCACCATTGTTTTACCTGCAAGTTATACAATCCTTCCCTCACCATTGTTTTACCTGCAAGTTATACAATCCTTCCCTCACCATTGTTTTACCTGCAAGTTATACAATCCTTCCCTCACCATTGTTTTACCTGCAAGTTATACAATCCTTCCCTCACCATTGTTTTACCTGCAAGTTATACAATCCTTCCCTCACCATTGTTTTACCTGCAAGTTATACAATCCTTCCCTCACCATTGTTTTACCTGCAAGTTATACAATCCTTCCCTCACCATTGTTTTACCTGCAAGTTATACAATCCTCCCTCACCATTGTTTTACCTGCAAAGTATACAATCCTTCCTCACCATTGTTTTACCTGCAAGTTATACAATCCTTCCCTCACCATTGTTTTACCTGCAAGTTATACAATCCTTCCCTCACCATTGTTTTACCTGCAAGTTATACAATCCTTCCCTCACCATTGTTTTACCTGCAAGTTATACAATCCTTCCCTCACCATTGTTTTACCTGCAAGTTATACAATCCTTTCCTCACCATTGTTTTACCTGCAAGTTATACAATCCTTCCCTCACCATTGTTTTACCTGCAAGTTATACAATCCTTCCCTCACCATTGTTTTACCTGCAAGTTATACAATCCTTCCCTCACCATTGTTTTACCTGCAAGTTATACAATCCTTCCCTCACCATTGTTTTACCTGCAAGTTATACAATCCTTCCCTCACCATTGTTTTACCTGCAAGTTATACAATCCTTCCCTCACCATTGTTTTACCTGCAAGTTATACAATCCTTCCCTCACCATTGTTTTACCTGCAAGTTATACAATCCTTCCCTCACCATTGTTTTACCTGCAAGTTATACAATCCTTCCCTCACCATTGTTTTACCTGCAAGTTATACAATCCTTCCCTCACCATTGTTTTACCTGCAAGTTATACAATCCTTCACTCACCATTGTTTTACCTGCAAGTTATACAATCCTTCCCTCACCATTGTTTTACCTGCAAGTTATACAATCCTTCCCTCACCATTGTTTTACCTGCAAGTTATACAATCCTTCCCTCACCATTGTTTTACCTGCAAGGTATACAATCCTTCCCTCACCATTGTTTTACCTGCAAGGTATACAATCCTTCCCTCACCATTGTTTTACCTGCAAGTTATACAATCCTTCCCTCACCATTGTTTTACCTGCAAGTTATACAGTCCTTCCTCACCATTGTTTTACCTGCAAGTTATACAATCCTTCCCTCACCATTGTTTTACCTGCAAGTTATACAATCCTTCCCTCACCATTGTTTTACCTGCAAGTTATACAATCCTTCCCTCACCATTGTTTTACCTGCAAGTTATACAATCCTTCCTCACCATTGTTTTACCTGCAAGTTATACAATCCTTCCCTCACCATTGTTTTACCTGCAAGTTATACAATCCTTCCCTCACCATTGTTTTACCTGCAAGTTATACAATCCTTCCTTCACCATTGTTTTACCTGCAAGGTATACAATCCTTCCCTCACCATTGTTTTACCTGCAAGTTATACAATCCTTCCTCACCATTGTTTTACCTGCAAGTTATACAATCCTTCCCTCACCATTGTTTTACCTGCAAGTTATACAATCCTTCCCTCACCATTGTTTTACCTGCAAGTTATACAATCCTTCCCTCACCATTGTTTTACCTGCAAGTTATACAATCCTTTCCTCACCATTGTTTTACCTGCAAGTTATACAATCCTTCCCTCACCATTGTTTTACCTGCAAGTTATACAATCCTTCCCTCACCATTGTTTTACCTGCAAGTTATACAATCCTTCCCTCACCATTGTTTTACCTGCAAGTTATACAATCCTTCCCCACCATTGTTTTACCTGCAAGTTATACAATCCTTCCCTCACCATTGTTTTACCTGCAAGTTATACAATCCTTGCCCTCACCATTGTTTTACCTGCAAGTTATACAATCCTTTCCTCACCATTGTTTTACCTGCAAGTTATACAATCCTTCCCTCACCATTGTTTTACCTGCAAGTTATACAATCCTTCCCTCACCATTGTTTTACCTGCAAGTTATACAATCCTTTCCTCACCATTGTTTTACCTGCAAGGTATACAATCCTTCCCTCACCATTGTTTTACCTGCAAGTTATACAATCCTTTCCTCACCATTGTTTTACCTGCAAGTTATACAATCCTTCCCTCACCATTGTTTTACCTGCAAGTTATACAATCCTTCCCTCACCATTGTTTTACCTGCAAGTTATACAATCCTTCCCTCACCATTGTTTTACCTGCAAGTTATACAATCCTTCCCTCACCATTGTTTTACCTGCAAGTTATACAATCCTTCCCTCACCATTGTTTTACCTGCAAGTTATACAATCCTTCCCTCACCATTGTTTTACCTGCAAGTTATACAATCCTTCCCTCACCATTGTTTTACCTGCAAGTTATACAATCCTTCCCTCACCATTGTTTTACCTGCAAGTTATACAATCCTTCCTCACCATTGTTTTACCTGCAAGTTATACAATCCTTCCCTCACCATTGTTTTACCTGCAAGTTATACAATCCTTCCCTCACCATTGTTTTACCTGCAAGTTATACAATCCTTCCCTCACCATTGTTTTACCTGCAAGTTATACAATCCTTCCCTCACCATTGTTTTACCTGCAAGTTATACAATCCTTCCCTCACCATTGTTTTACCTGCAAGTTATACAATCCTTCCCTCACCATTGTTTTACCTGCAAGTTATACAATCCTTCCCTCACCATTGTTTTACCTGCAAGTTATACAATCCTTCCCTCACCATTGTTTTACCTGCAAGTTATACAATCCTTCCCTCACCATTGTTTTACCTGCAAGTTATACAATCCTTCCCTCACCATTGTTTTACCTGCAAGTTATACAATCCTTCCCTCACCATTGTTTTACCTGCAAGTTATACAATCCTTCCCTCACCATTGTTTTACCTGCAAGTTATACAATCCTTCCCTCACCATTGTTTTACCTGCAAGTTATACAATCCTTCCCTCACCATTGTTTTACCTGCAAGTTATACAATCCTTCCCTCACCATTGTTTTACCTGCAAGTTATACAATCCTTCCCTCACCATTGTTTTACCTGCAAGTTATACAATCCTTCCCTCACCATTGTTTTACCTGCAAGTTATACAATCCTTCCCTCACCATTGTTTTACCTGCAAGTTATACAATCCTTCCCTCACCATTGTTTTACCTGCAAGTTATACAATCCTTCCCTCACCATTGTTTTACCTGCAAGTTATACAATCCTTCCCTCACCATTGTTTTACCTGCAAGTTATACAATCCTTCCCTCACCATTGTTTTACCTGCAAGTTATACAATCCTTCCCTCACCATTGTTTTACCTGCAAGTTATACAATCCTTCCCTCACCATTGTTTTACCTGCAAGTTATACAATCCTTCCTCACCATTGTTTTACCTGCAAGTTATACAATCCTTCCTCACCATTGTTTTTCCTGCAAGTTATACTTTCCTTCCCTCACCATTGTTTTAGCTGCAAGTTATACAATCCTCCCTCACCATTGTTTTACCTGCAAGTTATACAATCCTTCCCTCACCATTGTTTTACCTGCAAGTTATACAATCCTTCCCTCACCATTGTTTTACCTGCAAGTTATACAATCCTTCCCTCACCATTGTTTTACCTGCAAGTTATACAATCCTTCCCTCACCATTGTTTTACCTGCAAGTTATACAATCCTTCCCTCACCATTGTTTTACCTGCAAGTTATACAATCCTTCCCTCACCATTGTTTTACCTGCAAGTTATACAATCCTTCCTTCACCATTGTTTTACCTGCAAGGTATACAATCCTTGCCTCACCATTGTTTTACCTGCAAGTTATACAATCCTTCCCTCACCATTGTTTTACCTGCAAGTTATACAATCCTTCCCTCACCATTGTTTTACCTGCAAGTTATACAATCCTTCCCTCACCATTGTTTTACCTGCAAGTTATACAATCCTTTCCTCACCATTGTTTTACCTGCAAGTTATACAATCCTTCCCTCACCATTGTTTTACCTGCAAGTTATACAATCCTTCCCTCACCATTGTTTTACCTGCAAGTTATACAATCCTTCCTTCACCATTGTTTTACCTGCAAGTTATACAATCCTTCAATCACCATTGTTTTACCTGCAAGTTATACAATCCTTCCTTCACCATTGTTTTACCTGCAAGTTATACAATCCTTCCCTCACCATTGTTTTACCTGCAAGTTATACAATCCTTCCTCACCATTGTTTTACCTGCAAGTTATACAATCCTTCCCTCACCATTGTTTTACCTGCAAGTTATACAATCCTTCCCTCACCATTGTTTTACCTGCAAGTTATACAATCCTTCCCTCACCATTGTTTTACCTGCAAGGTATACAATCCTTCCCTCACCATTGTTTTACCTGCAAGTTATACAATCCTTCCCTCACCATTGTTTTACCTGCAAGTTATACAATCCTTCCCTCACCATTGTTTTACCTCTGTTTGTCTGCTGTTTCCTTCACCAGTGTGTTTCCCCTCCCTCATTGTGTCGTATCACATTGTCAGTCATGCGTTCTTCTGCCTGTGACCTAATCTATGCCATTATTCACCTCTTTTTTCCCTGATTTCCTTCCTCAACCTCCCAAAAAATAAAGAACGTATAAGTGCCCTTGTTTAACAAAAAATACTCCCACCCATGCCTTTCAACTTCGCAGATATTTGAGTAATTTTCCCATAGTTATCCCCAATTGTTTATCTTAAAAGTGTAGTTTTCTGGCAAATCATCGACAATTTCAATCATTAAATAACTGCAAACATTGCTGTAATTCACCAGGATTATTGACCTTAGAAGTTGAGAGACATCTTTCTACCCCATTTCCATCCAACTCATTCTTTATTTGGTCATCTTGTGTTCTACCCTCTGCTTTCTTCCCCTTTTCACCTCTGACATACACTCCCATTTTCGGCCTTCAGTCTGGTCAAAGACAGATAAACACAACATGCACATACCCACAAATGGCTTATAAAGCATTTCATATTTCTGCAGCTATACTTTGTGTGACAGATGGCCGAGAGCAATGTCAATCCCCATATACAACCACAGAGAAATGATACTTCTCATCCTATGGCAAAAGTGAAGAAAAATCCTTGACATGCACTAATGATATTGCTATTTGTTACACAAAAAGAGGTGAGTGTCCGTGCTCGTCAGCAAGCAGTTATGAACTGTATGAAAATGAATAGCTTTCCTGCAACAGCATCTATGGCTCAATGTACTCATAATGAGTTGTTTACAGTCTCAGTACAGTGGGTGCAATGTTGTTTTTCAGTATTTGTTTTTATTCTGCAACTGCATTCAATTCTGTGCAATGAGTTTTTTTCTGACAACTTGGCAAAGATTGCTTCTGTGACATAGCTGACTAATGCCCTGGTTTCAAGGAATATGAGTGCCAACTACATCACTTCAAATCCATTCAAATGTTCTTCTCTTTTTTTTGTTTTCACGTGTTTCATTAAACTGAAATGAAACATTCTTGTCATCAATTTGTAAATTCTGCCAAGGAGTTTGACACTTGCTAACCAAATGCAAGTGTGGATTCACCTAGCATTGTTGATTTAAGAAGCAGAGAGAAATGCTCCTACCCCACCTCCATCCTGCACATTCCTTACAAGGCCACGTTTTGCTGAATCCAGAGCTTGTCTCCAAGCACTTGACCCTATTCAATTTCAATTTGTCAAAGGGAGATTATGCATGTTAAACTTGGTGGACTTCTTTGAGACAGTCCCCAAGGCCCTGGATGAGAGGAAATCTGTGCATACAGCCTACCTAGACTTAGCCAAGGCTTTTGACACTATCCTCCATGCAGGCATCATTGACAAACTCACCCAGCTAGGTATCATCCCTTATATCATTAGATGGGTCACTAACTGGCTCACTGATAGAACCCATATAGTCAAAATAGGGGAATCCACCTCCCACAGCAGACCTTTAACCAGTGGTATTCCACAGGGATCAGTCCTGGGACCGCTATTGTTTGGAATCTATTTCTCTAAAATACAAACTGAAACTTAAGGTCTGTGGCTGACAAAGTTTGCTGATGGCTGCAAACTGGTAGCGGTCATAGAATCTCCAAATGATGTCAACATTCTACAAGAGGGTCTTATACAAACAAATGATTGGTGCCAAAGTCATGGCATTAAACTCAATGCAAACAAATGTATTATCATCCCTTTTTGTAAGAGTGATGTTCTTGCTAACTACCACATCAATAACAACACCCTAAGTATGCACTTAGTGGTGAGAGACCTGAGTACACAGGTTGACAGCAACCTTACCTTTGATTACCATGTCTCCACAGCGGTAAGAAGGGCATTCTATATTGCTCATCTCATAAGTAAGGGCATTGCCTCCAGAAAAAAAAGAAGTTATAACCTCCCTGTACTGTTCCCTCATCAAGCCAAAATTTGACTACAATGACCCTTTTGGTATGTATCTTTCCAAGCACCTACAACAATTGGAGAGACCACAAAGGTTGCTCACAAGGAAAATTCAAGGTCTTCAGCATCTCTCCTATGTGGATCATCAGAAATCACTTTCACTTTATTATGTTTCATATAGTCTACTCAGAGGCAATCTCTGCACTGCGTGTAAGGCCATCTTTGATCCTGTATTATTGGAAATGCTGCATACCCACTAGTAAAATGGAACATGGGATACTCGCTCTAACGGTCTTAAACTGGTATGTGACATTAATAGAACCTGCTGGAAGGACAGATTTGTCTCTTAGAGGTTACCATACCTTTGGAACAGACTCCCACTTCATGTCAAGCAGAGCACCTCACTGGCCCTCTTCAAATGCAATCTGGACAATTAGATGGGTAACCGTAAATTCACTCCAGGGGTTCCACCTGTATCCCTCATGGAGAGGGGAAATGGGTGCTGATCATGGAAATAAGGGTGAAACTTGGCTAGGCTTGTAAGGGCCCTAGGGCCATTAGCCTAGTAACCTACTATGATCCTATGATCTAAGCAGTCCTGTCTTGGTTTGTGGTTTACTGTGGAGTTGCCAGGTAAGAGGAGTTTTATTTGAATTTATATTTTATTTCTTACCAGTGTTCATAGGTTCATAGGTGTGTACTAGACTAATGGCCCTGGAGCCTTTACAAGCCTAGCCCATAGGATTACCCTGGCATTGTGCCACCTGACCTTAGTTCCCAGTGCCTCTGTCAAGTGGATTGGTCACTGGAGTGATCCCCGGGGTGAATTTTCTATTTCCCATCTACTCATCAAGATTTCTCTTGAACAAAGCCAGTGAGGTGCTCTGTTTGATATGTATGGGAAGTCCATTCCATAGCATGGGCAGTGTCTGGGTTATGAACCTGTCCCTCCAGCACGTTCTGTTGATTTTGATAATGAGGTTGAGGTCTCTGGAGCGTGTGGTGTGGAGGGACTGGGATTTCTTTAAATGTAGCATTTCTAATAGAGCTGGGTCAGACATGGCTTTGTAAGTCAAGCAGAGATCGGCTCTAAGAAAGGCGATATGAGACAGATAATAGTTGGAGTTTTTTGAGTCTGTCCATATAGGACAAGTGATTAAGGCTTAAGATCCTCCTTGTGAGGTACTTTTGTGGCCTTTCCAGTTGTTGCAAGTGTCTAGTGAGGTACATGCCAAATGGGGCATTGTACTCGGTGATTGGCCTGATGAAGAGAAGGGAACAGTAGATGGAGACAATGACCTCTTTCTTCCTGGATGCAAAACCCTTAGTAATGAGATGTGCCCCATATAAGGACTTTCTGACCATAGTGGCAATGTGTTGGTCAAAAGGGAGGTTGCTGTCAACCTGTGTTCCCAGATCTCTTATAACGCCTTCTGTGTTCAGTGGACTACCATCAATGTGGTAATTCATGAGAACTGGGTTTTTCCCAAAGGGGATGATGACACATTTTTTGGCATTGAGCTTAAGGCCATGGTTCTGACACCAGTCGTTGGTCTCAGTGAGGTCTTTCTGTAGGATGTCAACATCACTTGGTGAGCTAATAATAGCTCCCAACTTGCAATCATCTGTGAACTTTGTCAGCCAGAGTCCCTTCGTGTTGGCCTGGATGTCTGAGAAGTAAATACAGGAGAAGACCCAGGACCAATCCCTGTAGGACTCCACACATGACTGGTCGACAGTCTGACTTGGAGTCAGCTACTTTCACACTGTGGGTTCTATCTGTGAGCCAGTTTGCAACCCGCCTAGTGATATAGGGGTTGATGTCTAGCTTAGTGAGTTTTTCTATAATTCCTGAGTGGGGGATGGTGTCAAAGGCCTCGGCCAGAGCAAGGTAAGCTGTATGAACCACCTTGCCTTCATCCACAGCTCTGGTGACTGACTCAAAGAAGTTGACCAAGTTGAGCAGTCATGATCTTCCCTTCACAAAACCAAACTGTGTGGGATCCAGAGTTTGGAGATTCACTATATCCTTGTTTATTAGGTCCATGATGCATATCAGACTAGTCAGGCTAATGGGGCGATAGTTCCTAGGGTCTGTAGTTGCTCCTCCTTTGTGGAGATGGGTGACTATAGCAGTGCGCCATTCGGTAGGAACAAAGCCTGAGGTGAGGCTGTGATTGAACAGGCCACACAGGTGAGGTGCCAGTTCACTCTGTAGTTCATGTAGAACACAGCCAGGGATATTGTCAGGCCCAATAGAAGCTGTTTTCGTGGCCTTGGACAGTGCTGTTTTAACCTGTGCAGCAGTAATACTGGGTACCTGGCAATCTACTGGTATTGTGATTGGTCCTTTGGGGGGGTAAAGTTGGCACTGAATCTGTCGGCCAGTATATTGGCAATATCTTTTGGCTTGGTATAGGAGGTACCATTGTACAGTAGTTCAGAGCAAATCTGGGTATTGCCATGGAGATTCTTTACATAACTATAGAAGGCTTGTGGTTGTCTTTACTATCTGCTGCAATTCTGTTTTCATAGCTAGCTTTAGAAGATTTGATGAGGGATCTTAACTTTTGGCTGATAAGGGAGTTTTTGCAGTCTCGGGACTTCACCTTATTTCGAATCAGTTTCCTCCACCTTTTTCACTGTTTATAAGAAGGATGGAGGGGATAGCCTGTAGACAAGAAGATTTACTTTGATTTATATTTTGTTGTTTTACTTTTAATTTTTACCATCTATTGTTAGAAAGGGATGGGTTTTAGACTCTAGGCACCCTATGGGACCTAGTCAGCTATAAAATCACACAGACTGCAGAGAGGAAAATCCAGAGCTTATCTAAACAATCCTGTCTTCGTTTGTGATTTATTGATGGAAACCAGTTCTGTCAGGGTATAAATGTTTCTACTGTAACAGACATTCTAACAAAAAAAATCAGGTGGAGGTGTTATAGAGATTCAAGATAGTTATGAAACCCGTGATTATTACATGTTCAATGATAACACCAACACTACAGATTGTGTAACTGTGACAATAAAGACAACCCCAGACCATTTAACAATCGTTGGATGGTATAGACCACCAAAGTCAATGATAATGATCTAGAGCAATTCATACATTTCTTGCATGAAACACAGGAGGGAAGAAGAATAGTGGTTGGGGAATTAAATTTACCAGAAACAGACTGGAATAATATTGATTCAACAACATTAGTAAGGAAATTATTCACAACATATGTTCATGAACAGCAATTGCTTCAGACTGTAAAAAAAAAAAAAAAAAAAAAAATACCAGGGAAAGGAACATACTAAACATTGTCTGTGTTCAAAGAAATTACTGTTACTTCATGTCAAGTTTTACCACAGTTAATGTGCAGTGACCATTGGCTTATAAAGGTTAATTTGTTGCTAGATAATTCTGCCAAACTGTAATCTAAACCAATGCATAGAATATTTATTACAAATTATGTGAAGGCAAAACAGTCACTATGTAAAACTAACTGGAGTGATGAACTCAGTGGAAAAACTGCAGAAGGAATGTGAAAGTTTTGAAAGAGAAATTGTTTGGGTGCAAAAAGTAAAAAAATGTTTAACATCAGGATCTGGGCATTCAATGTCACTGATTAAAGTGAGAGACAAAAAAATATAAGAAATGGAAAAGAGGTTGAACTACAACTTTGAAAACTGAAATAAACAAGCTGGCCAAACAGATTAAGCATAGTGTGAGACAAGATTAAGAAAATTTTGAAAAAAATGTATATAGCAATGTTGAACATAATAGGAAACCATTTTATAGATACATAAGATGTGGAAGGAGTAAAAACATGCAAATTGATAAACTACGTGTAGATTCTATAATTTATTCTCAAAGGCAACAGATTTTATATATATTTACAAAATCTTATGCAAAACAGACTGGATCCATAAAGGGGGTGATAAGTTGTTGTAGTGATATCCAAGTAACCTCAGATAGTGGAAACAAAATAGATTATATTGAAAAAGAACTATGCAAATTGGATCCATACAAAACACCGGGAGAAGACAGAATAACTAATAATGACTTGATAACACTTTAGCAAGAACTTATAGTACCATTATATTTATTATTCACCAGGTCATATAAATATGGGGAGATTCCCCAAGATTGGAGATGTGCTAATTAAATCTGTCTTTAAGGGAAAGGGGAGTAGGACAAGCCCATAGTCATATAGACCCTTAAATCTACTTTCATGTTGTGGAAAAATAATGGAGAAGGTAATATTGGATAAGTTATTGTCAGAACTGGAAAGGTTGGGACTTAAACCACATAGCAACATGCATAGCTCTATTACAACCTGTAACATGATGTTCTGTAACAACATAATAGCTATGAACAAAAAAATTGTGCTGTGATGTAATTTATATAGATTTAACTTCAGCATTTGACAGGATCATACACAAAACACTGACCAATAAATTAGTACAACTAGATATTGATGTACTCTAGATGAGATGGATAGCTGCATGGCTTACAAATAGGACATGGCAAGTATCATACAGCAGTTAGACAAGTGAAATTCTTGGTTACAATCAGGGTGTATCTTTCAGACCTATCTTTTTCGTCTGAGGTATTTTAAAGTCTGCATGTAGATGACCTGAAATTGGATAAATTGATTATATGTGCTACCGACAGAGTATTAGGTTCATAGGTTCATAGGTTCATACTAGGCTATCTGTCCGAGGGCATTTACAAGCCTAGCCCATCGTTTTGTGGCTTACGCCACCCCTTTAGTATGGGGAACTATACCCATTATTTTGCTGTGCCTCTGTCGAGCAGTGACACTGAGGTAATCCCTGGGGTATATCTGCGATCTCCCATCCATTGGTCAAGATTTCTCTTGAACAAGGCCAGCAGTGCTCTGCCTCACATGTACCGGGATTTTGTTCCACAGCATAGGAGTCTTTGGGTGATGAATCTATCCCTCCAGCACGTCCTATTAATAGCCGTGTCGAGGTTTAAGTCTCCGCCCTTGTGGCTCTGATGGATCTAGATTTTTGAGGTGAAGCATATTCATCAAATCTGGGTTTGACATGGCCTTGTATGTTAGGCAAAGGTCACCTCTGAGCGCGACTGAATAGAGCTGGAGTTCTTTCAGTCGGGCAGCATAGGACAGATTTTGAGACCCTTTATCCTTTTGGTGAGGAACTTTGTGGCCTCTCCAGCTGCTGCAAGTGTCGGGTCAGATACATCCCGAATGGGGCATTGTACTCAATCATTGGTCTGATGACTGATGAGTAAAGGGAGACTATGACCTCCCTTGATCTAGATGAGAATCCCTTCATGATAAGGTGGGCAATGTAGAAGGTCTTCCTAACTACTTTAGCTACATGGGTGTCGAATGACAGACTACTATCAACCTGGGTCCCCAGGTCCCTGATAACTTCTTCTGTGCTCAGTGGATTGCCACCTATTTGGTAGCTAGGGGTAACCTTGTTTTTCCCAAAGGGTATGACTATGCATTTTTGGCATTTAACTTCAGGCCGTGGCTCTGGCACCAGTTATCCGTTTCTGTGAGACCCTTCTGAAGGATATCTGTGTCAGATGTGTTTTCTACTATGGCCCAGTTTGCAGTCATCTGCAAACTTTGTCAGCCATAACCCTCCTGTGTTTGCTTGTACTGGAAAAGTAGATGCCAAACAAGAGTGGGCCCAGGACTGAGCCCTGTGGGACACCACTTGTGACAGGCTTTGAGTCTGACATGGCGCCAGCAACTCTGACCCTGTGGGTTCTGTCACTCAGCCAGTTTGCAACCCATCTTGTGATGTATGGGTTAACATTTAAGCTGATGAGTTTTTCAATGATACCCGAGTGGGGTATTGTATCGAAGGCCTTAGCCAGATCGAGGTAGGCTGTATGGACTGCCTTTCCTCGTCAATGGCTTTGGTGACTGTTTGAAGAAGTCAACCAAGTTTAAAAGGCATGATCTGCCTTTGACAAAGCCAAACTGGGTTGGATCCAAAGTCTGCAAATTCCTATGTCTTTATTTATGAGGTCCATTATGATCCTCTCCATGGCTTTGCAGATAAGGCTTGTCAAGCTAATGGGCGGTAATTTCCAGGGTTGGTGGAGGCACCGCCTTTGTGAAGTGGGACCAAAGTTGCAGTGCGGCACTCGCTGGGAATGTATCCAGAGGTAAGACTTTGATTAAACAGCTGTCCTAGCTGTGGGTTTAATTCCTCATTGAGTTAGTGGAGCACAGAGCCAGGGACACCATCAGGTCCCATGGATGCTGTGTTTTGCTTTGGAGAGAGCAGTTCTCACTTGGGCTGGAGATGTTTGGGGGCTGCAATCGTTTGGTATAGATATCTTTCCTTTTGTGGGGGAGGGGAGAAGTTTGCACTGAACCTGTCAGCCAGTATGTTGGCAATGTCTGTAGGATCAGTAATCTTCACATCATTTTGAACTAGTTCTGAGCATATCTGGGAGTTTCCTCCTAGGTTTCTAACATAGCTAAAGAAGGCCTTATGATTGTCTTTTGAGTCTTTAGCTATTTTTCTCTCGAAATTTGCTTTGGATGATTTTATGAGAGCTCTTAGTTTTTTACTTATAGTGATCAAGGGTGTCTTACCTTTTAAGGATTTTGCTCTATCTTGTAGTAGCTTCCTCCTTTTATTGTAGAGTTTGTTTATGGCTGGGGTCCACCAAACTGGACGCTTGCCTTTGGTACTAAGAGTCTTTGTTTTGTTTGGGATTGCCTTATCCATGCAGTCCTGCAGGTGCTGGTAGAAGGTGTTTGTAAGGGATTCAGCGGCTTGAGTACTGTTTTCCGCCGGCTCGGGGGCCTTAAAGGAGACCACACTAGTCTTTAGAAGTGTGAAGTCGGCTTTTGAGAAGTTCTTTACTGTGGTCTTTTTTATTTCAGGTGGGGGTGGGATGAGGACCTCCAGCGAGATTAGTTTGTGATCTGATCTCACCAGTGAGGGGTATACTTCCAGTGTTGAACATTGTGCTCCCATGTTCGTGATGATGAGATCAAGTATGTTATTTCCTCTTGTGGGGATGGTGACTAGTTGTTCCATGGCATTTGAGTTTATGAATTCCAGGAACTTTTGGGCTAGGGTGTTTGGGCTTGAGTAGTGTTCCCAGTCTATATTAGGGTAATTGAAGTCACCTAGTATGATGGTGTTTGGTGATACATTTATCCCTCTAGTGTTTTCAGGAAGGCCATGTGAGGTTCCTGAGTTTGTGAGGGTGGCCTGTAACATGCTACAATTTGCAGAGCAGTCTTGCCTATGGTTAATTGCACCTGGATGGTCTCCGATGCATCGTGCGTTGCCACCAGTCTTGAGGTGTGTGTGTCCTTGATGAATATGGATACCCGCCTCCTTTCTTGGTATTGTCCGGATTTTGGGGCGGAGCATGATATGAGGTAAAACCTGATAGCTGGGGTGCTCTCAGGAGCCTTGAACCAGGTTTCTGTCACAGCACAGACATCGATGTTCTCCATACTGAGAAGGGCCTCGAGTGCGTGCATTTTGAGATTTAGACTTCTGGCATTGAGCAGCATTACCCTTAGTTTTTTCCTTTTTGTGTTCTAGGGTGGTAGGTTTAGAATTTGAGCCTTGCCTAAAAGGCACTATGGGAGTGGCAAGAGCCTTTGCCAATATCCGGAATCCCAGGGGTGACAGGTGCAAGCCGTCCCTTGAAGCAGCGTGGCTTGTCCAGCATGTCATCCCAGGCAGACAGATACTGGATCCCCTTTGAATGACACCAGTGTTTAAGCCAATTGTTAAAGCTGATCATCTTATCTCTGTATTGTGGCATCACTCTTGGTGAAGGTAGGATACTGCTCAAGGTCAGGGTCATACCTGCCTGGGCTACATAATCAGAGAGCTCCTCAATGTCTCTTTTCATGTAGTCCAAGGAGGTACGTCTCAGGTCGTTTACACCAGCGTGGACAATGACTGAGTCATATTTGTACTTGCTGTTGAGAGACCTGAGTGCTTGCGTTATGTGGCGGATTCTAGCGCCCGACAGGCAGCTTACTGTGACCTTCTTCTTACTACAAAACAACTTTACTAAATTGACCATTTGAGCACATGAGAATAATATGCTGATAAATACATCAAAAAATAGGCATATTAGATTTGGGAGACATAAACTGAAAGGTGAATGTTTAATACAGCACACAATGATTGAAACTGTAGATTAATTTAAGGACCTGGGTATTTGGGTAGATACAGCTTGGAGTTTTTCTAATCATATCAACCAATTGGTTAATATAGTTACAGAAATATAGGTTGTATAAAAAGATCTATAAAGTTTAGGAAATCAGAAATGATGAAATTATTGTTTGTGAATTATGTTAGACCCAGCCTTGAGTATGGATTAACAATAATATGGAAACCTTATAATAAAACAAGCATGAGTAAACTGGAAAGAGTACAGTGGAAATATACCAACAGCATCCATGGATGTGAAAATTTAAGTTATTATGAAAGACTAAAATATATGAACTTGTACAGTGTCTCTTACAGATATTTAAGAGGAGACCCTATTCAGGTATATAGGGCATTTAGAGACAACTATCTCTGGGAATGTCTGAGGTTATCAAAAAGTAGGAGATAATCATCAGATAACCTAGGCAGAAGAGTCTGTAGGAATGAAAAATGTACTAATTGGTTCTCTGTGAGAGATCAGCTGATGCATAGCATAGGTTACTAAATAAGATTAAAGCAAGCACTAGTATAGATATTCTTAAAAACAGCCTGGATACTTATTATGGAAACAGCTGCTCTGGTATACTGGCTGGCTAGAACAACATTAATGGCCGTGCTTAAAATATTTGTATGTTATGTATATGTATGGATGTATTATATTCTACCCTCTACTTCTTTCCCTTTTTGTCTCTGACCTACACTTTCATTTCGTACCTTTAATCTGAGAAACACAATATACACATACTAACAAAGGGATTATAAAAATCAAAAATCCTCTTTCTACAGTCATACATTACTCTACAGCTGGCAGAGGCCTATTGCAATACTTATATGTAAATGCAGGGAAATATTCTACATCCTATGACAAAATGAAGGAAAATTCTTCTCGTGCACTAACTGGTTATGCAAATGAGCTAAGAGCAACAGAAAAAGGAGAACTGGGCAACATACACACCTACATGTGCACATTATCGCCCATACACACAAAGAGTAAGGTGAAGAGTTTTAGAATACATATGTTTTTCACAGAAAGTAATTGGCAGCCAAGGAAGAAATCATTGCATTTTGAAGAAATTCTGAATTGCACTAGCTAGTGATGGAATGTGTGTTTTTATTGTAGAGGTTACCCAATTCATTCTATGCTAACGAGCGACAGATATCTTCACCTCCAGTAAAGTTCTGATCAGACAAATCAGTGAGTATAATGAGGTGTGGTTCTATAAAGACATGTTGAAAAATGGTATGGTACAGGTAAGAAGCTGTTTCACTAGAAAAGTGTTCACATTAGTTTGTGATTTCAGGTCCTTTCACTTATGAGGGTGACTCTATACCAGTCAATGCAGTATCTAAACTGTTGGCTGGTGACTTCAAAAGAATGGAGAGCTGCAGAAAGTAAATGCTTGCGTGGGGATATATTACAGTGGGGTCAGATTTGCAGATGGCTGCAGCTTTACACAAGTAACTGGTTATAAAAGTACTGCATACACTAAAAGGATTTCTTGCAATAGTCTTTCTCTTCAGAATACATTCCAGAGCTTGGACATATGAAACCATTTAATTCCACTATAGTACCATAAAGCACAACATCTCTAGTCACTAAACAGGTTGTCACTGATTATACAAAAGTTCTTAAGCATGCATGTGAGCTTGGCACAAGGATAACACATGAAAACAACTCTCAGCTGGTTTGACCAGTACCCAGACTTATTAATCAATCCTGAGTTAAGTGGGACACAGTGATGACTTTATCTGTCTGCCCCACAGACTAGATAAAAGTGTACAGTTATACTAAATTCTTGAAAAACTTCTTAACAGATGTAAAATGCAGACCAACAGAAAGCTCTTTCACATGCTATCTTGGGACCAGGTATTTTGTTTGGAAAAACATAGCAAAAAAAGATCCTCAGCTAGCATACCAGTAGAGTTGTTACAGTTCATAAGTTCATAGGTTAATGCCAGGAACATTAGCAGCCCAGACACAATATCCCCAACTTGTAGGTGCTCATTGGTATGACTAATTTATACTTAGATTCAACCCCTTTCAATGAGGGCTTGGGGAGCCAGACCCAGGTGTATTTATGACTGCCCATGCATTCATCCAGGTTATACTTAAAGAGGATCAGGAAGTTACTTTATTTTATATCCAGAGGAAGTCAATTCCATAAAAAAGTGATGCTACGAGTTATTTATTTATTTGTCTTTTTTGACCAGTACAGTCTAACCAGGCAGAGCCCATTATCAGCAGAGGCCCCGGGAGAAAAGCTCCATCACAGTACATTTATATTAACAAGTGAATTTCAGACAGTTCTCAGAAAAATAACAGTTGCGTTTTTCATGAAAAAGAAAATGTAGTTACAATACAGGTACATGCATTCTTATATTTCAGTAAAGAACGTTTTGCAAGGAGTTGTAGATATATGATGAAGTAAGCTATAAAATTATGTAAGAAGGGAGATTTTTAGCATTGTGTAGATTTGTAAAAAGTTCAAGAGAGATATGCTGAAGTAACTTATACAATTATATAGGAAGGGAAGGGAGATATCAATAATGTATAGAATGATACTGGTGATAGCATATGATTGAGACAGCATGGGGTATGTATCTGTCTTGCTAGTAAGTCATATTTATGTTATGGTGGAAGTTAAGATATCTTGAGGGTATGTTTAAGGTATTATAAGTTTTACATATATTCAAGAGGTGAGAGAGAATTCTTTATGGTGGACTGTGTAGTTCAAGGAAGACATTCCCTTGACTGACCTATTAAGGAAATGCTGTGGTTTCACAAGCTGGATCATAGACTTAGACAAGTACATACCAAAGGGGCCATTATGCTCAGATGAGGGAGGAGTAGGAAGGGTGATAACTTCCTTCCGTTTAGAAGAAATACTACAGGTAATTAGTCTGACTAGGTAAAAGGAGTTCCTACCAACAGTGTATACATTGTAAGCAAAGGATAGTTTGTTGTCAATGAAAGTGTCCAGGTCCTTAATGGCTGAGTCAGCTTTCAAAAGGGTGTTACATATGTGGTAGGTGCATGGTTGCTCAGTTTTACCAAAGGGCACAATGCTGCATTTCTTGGCATTTTGCTTTAGACTGTGGTCCAGGCAACACTTAGTGCTTGTTAGTCTCTACTGAAGAACATAGAAGTTGGAAAGGTTATTAATGACATCTCCAAGTTTGCAGTCATCTATAAACTTGGTCATCCATTGGCCCCTGATGTCAACCTTGACATGAGAGAAGTAAATACCAAAGAGAAGTATTCCTAGGGCCAATCTCTGGGGGACACCACTGGTAACTACTCTTTTCAAAGACAGCATACCTCTCACACTAGTAGATTGGGTTCTATCAGTTAGGTAGTTTGCTATCCGGCAGATAATATAGGAGTTTACATTTAGATGGATTAGCTTATTGATAAAGTCAGAATGAGGAATGGTACCAAGGCCTTGGTTAGATCCAGGTAGGCAGTGTGAACTGATTTTCTCTAGTCTAAAGCATCAGTGACATGTTTAAAGCAACCCAAAAGGTTCAATAGGCAGAATATGCCTTTAACAAACACAGACTGACTTGGGCCTAGGGTTTGCAGACTGCCTGTATCTTTGATACTTAATTACACAAGGATGCATTCCATTTCTTTATAGATGGTGTGGCATATAGGTCTATAGTTTCCTGGATCAGTAGTGGATTCCCCCTTGTGTAGAGGGATGACTATAGCAGTTCACCAGTCTTCTGTCATGGATCTAGTGGAGAGCCTAAGGATGAGTAGGCTTGATATGGGAGTCTATTAGACAGTTTTATAAGGACCCATGGAGCAAGTGTTTTTGGTGTTGGAGAGAGCATCCAGGACTGGCTCAAAGGTGATCAGAAGGGGTGGTGTGGGTGTACTAAAAAGTTTGGGATAGTTACGGGGAGATAGGGGTGTAAAGGTAGAGATTAATTTGTCCACTAATATGTTGATTGTGTCCTTAGGGGAATGAATAAATTATGTTATTATGTATTCACTCTGAGCACTGATGGGCATTGCCTGTAAGGTTTCTGACATAGCTGAAGAAGGCTTTGTGTTTGTCCTTAGCTGAAGTGGTAATTCTTAATGTTTACTTAATTTTGGACAATTAGAGTTTTTTTTTCCTGAGTTCTTTATTGATTTTCTTGAGTTCAGCTATAGATGATAGTGGGTTACATTTCCTTCAAGAGGCTATGCGTTTCTTCCTCTTATTGTATAGCTTGTTTATAGTAGAGTCCCACCATAAGGGTTTATTCTTTAATTATGGGGAAAGATACATTGATGCGTGTTTTGAGATAGGCATAGAAATTATTCACAACTGTGGCAGAGTCTGAAATGAGGTCCTAAACATGAGGAGGGTGCTTAAATGTCATCAGGTCATAAGCGGAAATAGGTTTGCCTTAGAGTAGTTTATAAAGGCTGAAGGGTTTGTGTTATGACATGTTTTACTCTCACAGTGAGTATTACAAAATGGTGGTAAGATTTGACCAATGACATGGTAACTGTAAGTGTTGAGTACAGGATAGCAATGTTTTTTGTTAAACAAGAAACATCTTTATTACATTATTACTTATGACATAGACAATCATACATTTATATAAATGAAAACACACCATAGTGACATAATCTTAGTTGCAGGCTTTATACATCACAAACCATATTGACATCATTTTAGTTGCAAACATAATACATCACTTACAATCTACCCAATCATTGTCAGTTAAATATTACATAGCTCATTCAAATCCTGCCTTCTTGCTCCTACCCTTTTCTAAAGATCCCAATTCCAGTTGTCTTATCTTTGTCAATATAGTGATGATAAACAGGTATTTTTGAACCCCTGTTTGGGACTTGAACCGGAAAGTCTAGGTAACTAGCAATAATGAAGTCCAGGAATTGTTGTATGCATTTATTTGAGGTGGTGTAGATTTCTCAGTTAATGGAAGGATAGTTGACTTCTCCCAAGAGAATAGTGTTATCCTTGACAGGGAGAGATATTAGTTTGTACAGATACACTTCACTGGCTGCAGGTGACATGGAGGGGGAACAACTATTATATGGTATGGAGTTCTTTTATGTGAAAAGGGTATTGAGAAGTTTGACGTTGTTGCACTGGCTTAAAAGTTTGGAGGTGAGATGTCTTTTTAGGAATACAGACACACCCCCACCAATAACATAATCATTTTCTGTGTTGGATCCGAAAGAGTGGTAGGCATTGCAACTCTGCATTGTGGGGGTGCTATCACAGTTCTGAAACCATGTTTCAATAAGTATACAGATATCTATATTTTCAATAGTTGAGAATGCCTGTAAGGAGTGCAACATCTTGTTTAGGCTTTTAGGATTGAATACTGCTACCTTTATATAGCTTTGATTTTAAATTGGCTATGCAGGTAATTTGTGGAGACTGACCTTGCCTAAGAAAGCACTATATTCACAAAAAAAAAAAGAGTACTTGCACATACTGAAAAATAGGCAAGTACAGACAGCTGCATAGCGGCCCCTTCCCTGCTGATATAAATAATTTATAGTACCCCCAGCCCCACCAATCACAAATACTGAAAGGTAGTACAGTGTTGAATAATGCTGGTAAATAATGAAAAGCAGACACATGTCCTCCTAACCTCACTCACGTCATATGTTAACAAAAGACCTGCATATTTACATGAGAGCAATACCAAGTAACTACAAACATTATTGTCTGATTTGTTTTTCAGGGAATGCTGATGCCCACTAAAGTTGGGGCTTCTGGAGATATAGTGTGGCTCCTCACTCATTTTGAGGATATGCCATATCATTTTTGTTGCAATATTTGAAAGTTATTGTATAATTGAATGAATTTTATGATTGGTTGTCAATGGAATTGTATCTGATGAAGTCCGTGTTTGTTGCAATATTCTCACTTCAATGTGCAACTTTATTTTTGGGGGGGGTAAAGTTGCCCTTCTAAAGGCTGTAACTATGCTATGTCTCACATTTGTCATTGTGAAGAATGGTCAAAGGAACTTGCTGCTCATACGTGTCATTTATATGTGCTTGTGTAATGTGTGTGTGTGTGTGTGTGTGTGTGTGTGTGTGTGTGTGTGTGTGTGTGTGTGCACGTGTGGTGTGGGGGTCATTTGGTTGTCTGTCAATGATGTGTTGGTAGATGTTCTTCTCTGTATAATTCCCTGGACTGTCCAAACTGTGTGTAGCTTCTGGATATACTACAACTCTGTCAGAACATTCAGGTTTATGAACTCACACAAATAAGGGTAACAAACAGCAGTCTAAATTTAAAATACCACTTCATAATTAAAAGCAACATGTTTAACGTAGTGTTCTGTGTAACACAATGCTTTCTCAAGGTATGCTGTCAAGAAATGAAATACATGTAATTAAAGACAATAAATAATATATCTGGTAAGACAGATGAAATCTCCTCTAAAACAATAACATCTTTGAGATGTTTTGAATAGTAGCATTGCCAAGAAGAGAGTGAAACATTTGCTTTATACCTAAGTAAAATGTATTGGGCAGTCCTGCTTTACATTTGTAATTGCTAGCCATTTCAGTGAAATATTTTTATTTACATTTGTTCACTGTTTTTATTACTAAAACAAAACAGCTGAACACTATGGCCAGGATTCATGCAAGCCTGTAGTTCACTTCATGTGCACATGATGAGCAGCAACGAGGACACTGTTTTGTATTTATTAAACAGCTCTGCAAGTCATGCCTGGCTGCAAGACAAGGGTAAATGAAAGAATATGCAAGCAGGTGAATTTCATGCTAATGAAGCAAAGCAACATGGCAGAGCAATTCAGGAACTTATAAAACCTATGCGTACAAGTCACAACCCCTTTTGGCCTTGGTTCCAATATTCTTTAGAATACAGCCACAAACACACTAGAAAATAAAATGTTAGGGGTTGCTGCTGCTATCATTAACCTACATGTGTAACAGGCTTTAATACAAACTGCTGCTGCTGCTGCCAGACCTTGGCTTAGAAGGAGAAGAGTGTTCAGACTATGTTTGACTTGTCATGGACTGCATGATACTAAAATCAAAGAGCACTGCAAGGTAGACAGGGATGCCTTAGAGGAAACAGTCAACCTCTGCAACCCTTACCTGAGACCACAGGGACATTATGGACAGCCCATACCAGTGGAAACCAACATATGAGCATATCACAGGGGACACCACAGGCCTCAGCCTCAAGAATATTACACCAATGCAGTGCTGCAACATATAAGGGAGCATATCTGTTTTCCACATACCCCAGAGGAGAGAGATGCCATCATGCAACATTTCTATGCTATAGCACATTTCCCTGAGGTGCATGCATAATGAAATAAAAGCCCCACCTGGTAAACAGGGAAGGAGGTACAGCAACAGAAAAGGATATCAGTCTATCAGCTGTCAGGTGGTCTATAATGCCCAAGAGATCATTAATAGTTGGTGTGCAGGTAATCCTGGCAGTTTTCACAACTCACATATATGGCACACCTGTGACCTGTATATATGGTTTTCTAGGGGTGACTTTCCTCAAGGGCATCTAGTGAGGGATGCAGGTTATGCACTGGAACCTTGGCAAATGACACTCACGAGAACCCCCTACAACCCTACTGAATAAGGTTACAGTGATACACATGCTCAAACTAGAACAATTATAGGGTTTGTATTTGGCTTGCTTAAATCATAGTTCTAACATCCAGAGACATTTGTAGGTGGCCTGCGGTATCACCCATACACTTTTGCTAAAGTATTGACAGTCTATGTCATGTTACACAATATAGTTGCAAAAGGGACAAACAGGCCAAGGACAACAGTTTCCATCAACACAGGCAGGGTCAGCAGGGTCAGCAGACACAGACAATAGTTTGAGGAAGAACCAGCAGCTGTGGATGATCATGGCAGAAGGAGGTATGCACAATGTGTAATGACCCTGGCTAACAGGCAGATAACAGAGCACACACTTACTGTCTAAGTCAAAACTTAAGAAACTAAGCACATATAAACAGTAACAATGATACACATAAAATTATCATCCTTTGCTTACTTATGTAATGGTTGTGTTCTGTGAGCATTAGACAGAGTGAACCCCAGAAGACACAACTTGTCACAGCAGCATTAAACAAGGTAAGTGATAAACCTGTAAAGAAGTGATAAAAATGATTACCCTCATATGAAAGTGTTGTACATCGGTAAGAAAAAACATTGCTCAACAGACCAGGAATGTCAGCAGTAACTCTTGAATGATCTACGCAACATAGATAGGAACCTTTTAAAATGTATATCTTGTTACAGCATATGTTAGATAGCTTTTACATCAAACCAGAGCAGGCCCATAAGGAAACAATGCC